>NC_142772.1:49805698-49863198 GCF_988280905.1 Pimephales promelas
CTCACTTCATTACTGGATGATGCAATATTTTTGAACGAATCTCTAGAATGAATGATTCAATGACTCGCTTCATTACTGGATGATTCAGTGTTTTTGAACAAATCTGTTGAGTGAATGATTCAATGACTCACTTCATTACTGGATGATTCAGTGTTTTTGAACAAATCTCTTGAGTGAATGATTCAGTGACTCACTTCATTACTGGATGATGCAATATTTTTGAACGAATCTCTAGAATGAATGATTCAATGACTCGCTTCATTACTGGATGATTCAGTGTTTTTGAACAAATCTCTTGAGTGAATGATTCAATGACTCACTTCATTACTGGATGATTCAGTGTTTTTGAACAAATCTCTTGAGTGAATGATTCAGTGACTCACTTCATTACTGGATGATTCAGTGTTTTTGAACGAATCTCTTGAGTGAATGATTCAATGACTCACTTCATTACTGGATGATTCAGTGTTTTTGAACAAATCTCTTGAGTGAATGATTCAGTGACTCACTTCATTACTGGATGATGCAATATTTTTGAACGAATCTCTAGAATGAATGATTCAATGACTCGCTTCATTACTGGATGATTCAGTGTTTTTGAACAAATCTGTTGAGTGAATGATTCAATGACTCACTTCATTACTGGATGATTCAGTGTTTTTGAACAAATCTCTTGAGTGAATGATTCAGTGACTCACTTCATTACTGGATGATGCAATATTTTTGAACGAATCTCTAGAATGAATGATTCAATGACTCGCTTCATTACTGGATGATTCAGTGTTTTTGAACAAATCTCTTGAGTGAATGATTCAATGACTCACTTCATTACTGGATGATTCAGTGTTTTTGAACAAATCTCTTGAGTGAATGATTCAGTGACTCACTTCATTACTGGATGATTCAGTGTTTTTGAACGAATCTCTTGAGTGAATGATTCAGTGACTAGATTCAATCTTTATTTATAGTCATGTGTCTTTCAGAAGCTGATTGACTCTAGTGTGATCTCTACTGTAGACATCAGTGTTTATATCCCAACTATAAACTTTTATGATAATCTGACTGACTGTAAGGCAGAATTCACAAACTTTCCAGGCCCTGTTGACCTCTACACACACTCTGTGCATCTGTGCAACAAATCTGTGTGTTCCAGGTTTATCAGATGGTGTGTGTGTGTGTGTACTCACGGACGGGTCGTCGGGGCCGTTGGTGACCCCCTTCAGCACGGCCCTCAGCGGGCTCTTCATGAACGGCCCCAGCATCAGCAGCGGCTCCAGGTAATATCCCACAGATCGCTGTGTGTGACACTCGTGCTCCACAGCGCCACCTGTCAGGAGCCCCGGCTGGTAGAACAGCACCGTCCCTGCACACACACACACACACACGTGGACGAATCAGCTTCAGACACACTTTACAAGAGCCGGAGAATGAGTTTAGGAAGAACGGCAGCGTCACCAGTTCACTTCTACACAGAGATTGGTCAGTCTATTAGTAAGGTCAGCTGACTTTAACAGTGTGTGTGTCGTCATAAGCCGACGGCGAGACTGAAGAGACAACCACAAACTCCCTGACACGCCTCCATTTTAGTCTCCAGGTTTCTTCGGGAACGAGTCTTTCTTCTTAACAACAGTCACACTTGTGCTCGTCGCGGTCAGAAATGGCGCATTGGAAATGAATGCGAGACGAGTTTCCTCTAGTGGAAGCGTTTGGAACTGCAGCCCAACAACATCTCACTGAGCGCTCATGGATTAGAAATACAGTGTAAATTTAATTTACTACAAAAAAATACAAAATATTAAATAAAAAAAACATTATCAAACTAGAATATACTACACTAATTTCATTAATAAAAAAATTAATTTCTTTCATGACTGACACACGAAGAGCACCACAGGGTTTAATAATTCATACGCAGAATAAAGGGAGTTAGTCAGTAGAGTATTAAACTGGTGGTTATGGAAAGGGGCGGGACCAATCACAACACACTGCTTCAGCCAACCAATCAGAGCACAGTGTGCTTTTCAGGAGGAGGGGCTTCATAAAGACAGGAAGTAAACAGAGCGTTACTGACAGACTGGGAAGAGAGGAGCCGCAACAATGGAGAATATGAGGAGAATAATCAACATTCAAGTAGGAAAACCTGTTTGAATGAAAATATGAAACTCACCCGTTTGGTTGATTTCAATTCTTGTGCCGTTCGTCACTTTGTCGAGGAGCCGGATGAAGCTCGCTTCAAAATCTGACACACAGAAACAGAGTTCAGAAACACTAACCCTAAACATATCTCTGACATTAGAGCAGAAACTGTTTTAAAAACAATAGCGCAGTGTAAATCTGATGGGAAGAGACGCTGACATAAACTAGTCTCGAATGTGTGTCTTACAACATTAACATATACAGTAATTGTTTTTACATTAATGTGTTGCAGTGGACGGAAAATGGTAAATGTGAATATTAACTACCCAAAAGAGTCAAATAATAAGAATAATATCATTTAAAATGTACAATATGGAACTTAAAACTACATTGATGCAATGAAAACAAATTATGTTAACGATAATAAAAGAAATAGTAATCTATAATAAATCTAATTTAAGAAAACAAATGAGAAAATGTCAAACACATAAATCCTCAATCCACTCATTTATATATTTACAGACGCTTTAATTGATGGAGCATACTGTTATCGATATCTGGTTGTTTTCAAAACAAATCAAATTTGCTTTATTGGCATAACTGTAAATAACACAGTATTACCGAAGCTTGGAATACATTGAATAATAATAATAACAAGGTCTAAATAATAGAAGAAAATAACATAAGTGAAATGTAAATAAACAGTGTAACCCATGAGCAGTGTCTGCACGCTGCGTCACGTGTGCTGTAATTCTGCAGTTATGATGTTTGATCACCTCGAAGGCCCGGATTATCATCTTTAGACCTGATGTTCCGTATTTTCACTCGTTTCCCGCTCAGTGTGGATAAAACGAGCCTCTGTCTGAAGCAGTTGCAGCCCTCGAACTCCATGATGTTACACACGTGTTGTTTCAGTAGCAGACTGGACTCAACACAGACGAGAGCCCGCGAGGGACAAGCGACAAAACGCGAAGGCGGAAATACAGCGCTACATACGATGACCACAAGAGGGCGCCAGATATTTATAGTCCCCTGTGGTGTAAATCCAGTGTGTGTACGATATCAAACGGCAACACAAGAGCGATAAACTGCAATACATCGAAAATCCGCTAGAGGCCGGTCCCAAAAGGGAGCAAATGTCCATATACCCCATGCTAAAATGTCCGTTTTCACAGCATAAATTCATGTTTTTACAGTTTAGTCCCATGAACTTTTATTGTAATCTTCAATAGGTTCCGCGTGCCCGACAACTGTGTGAGGGGGGTGAATTTATTTTTAACTCGTTAGTTTAGATCGTATTTATATGTGAAATGTATGACAAATAAGGGCGGTTAACTTTGATTGACAGCTGATAACGAGTTTGACGTCTCGATCATGACTTTTAATTACAATAATGCATTTGATTAAAAGTGCCTTTCAAACACTCAATGGTAATAACAATGATAACAATACAAGACAAAGTCATGTGAAATATAATAAACATCAACTGCAATATTTAGGGTAAAAACTGACTTTTCCAGGTCTAGAAATCACAATATATCCAGGTTTTCAAGTAAAATTAAGTTGAAACGAGAATCGAATTAATATTAAATTGAATCGCTGGTTTATCTTATTTTAAATCAAGAAAACAGTCAAAAACAAACAAACATGCAAATCATTTTTTTATTGCAAATAATACATTTGCATAACTCAAAACAAACACTGAACATACAGAGTTAATGATCGTTACAAATGAACTTGTGTGTGTCGTAGAGCGAATGATCAGTGAACAGAGAAACACGTCCGACACACACGAGACGCTCTCGTCCTCGAACACGAGTGTGTGTGCAGCCATCATGGATGACAAGAACACTTGCACAGCAATTAAAAGAAAAGCATGAAGATTTAAAAACACAGATTCATAAAACATCTCAGAGGTTTAAGAGGCCGAATCACTGAAATAAAGCCAGAACAAAACACAGATATTTACTCCATACTTCAGTCTATTAACGCCCATAAACAAACAAACATGATGCACTGCAAAACACGTGTGTGTTCATCCTCTGCGTTTCTGTCTAAACTTTCTCACATCGAGACACATCCACTGGAGGAGAAGTGTCTTCAGTGATCGTTCTCCTCAGTAAGTGTGTGTTGATTACAGTATGATCAGAAACGCGGAGGATGAACGTGATGTTTCTGCAGTGTGATTGTGTTTCTGATGTCGATCCGGATCGATCGGTTCAGATTCGCTCCCAGAACTGCAGCAACTGACTCCCAGCCTGAGGCTCCAGCTCCTGTTCAACACACACACACACACACACACACGAAATATTAACACCATCATCAAGGAAATGAAATGATTTAATGAGCACACTCTGGATTACAATCATTCATATAGCAAATAAAGTTTATAGTTAAGATATAAACACTGATGTCTACAGTAGAGATCACACTAGAGTCAATCAGCTTCTGAAAGACACATGACACTATAAATAAAGATTGAATCATTACATCATTACACCAGTAGGTGGAGACAAGAGACTGTTAAAACATGAGTGAGTCACTGAATCATTCACTCAAGAGATTCATTCAAAAACACAGAATCATCCAGTAATGAAGTGAGTCACTGAATCATTCACTCGAGAGATTTGTTCAAAAACACGGAATCATCCAGTAATGAAGTGAGTCACTGAATCATTCACTCAAGAGATTTGTTCAAAAACACAGAATCATCCAGTAATGAAGTGAGTCACTGAATCATTCACTCAAGAGATTTGTTCAAAAACACGGAATCATCCAGTAACAAAGTGAGTCACTGAATCATTCACTCAAGAGATTTGTTCAAAAACACAGAATCATCCAGTAATAAAGTGAGTCACTGAATCATTCACTCAAGAAATTGGTTCAAAAACACAGAATCATCCAGTAACAAAGTGAGTCACTGAATCATTCACTCAACAGACTTGTTCAAAAACACAGAATCATCCAGTAATGAAGTGAGTCAATGAATCATTCACTCAACAGACTTGTTCAAAAACACAGAATCATCCAGTAATAAAGTGAGTCACTGAATCATTCACTCAAGAGATTTGTTCAAAAACACAGAATCATCCAGTAACAAAGTGAGTCACTGAATCATTCACTCAAGAGATTTGTTCAAAAACACAGAATCATCCAGTAACAAAGTGAGTCACTGAATCATTCACTCAAGAGATTTGTTCAAAAACACAGAATCATCCAGTAACAAAGTGAGTCACTGAATCATTCACTCAAGAGATTTGTTCAAAAACACAGAATCATCCAGTAACAAAGTGAGTCACTGAATCATTCACTCAAGAGATTTGTTCAAAAACACGGAATCATCCAGTAATGAAGTGAATCATTGAATCATTCACTAAAAACCATTATTTCATAACCTTTGAAATCGCTGGTGTTTCTGACGCCACAAACGACCTATTAACCATTCAGATCAACGTGTGATCATCAACCAGTGGATCTCTGAGTGAGTGAGTGAGTGTAGGCGGGGCTCATTTGCATATTCTTACAACATTTGCATATTCATAGAGATACTGCACTGTGAAAATGACTCATTACAAGATGCATTAAATTGCATTTCTCTTTACAAATGACACTCAGGTAAGGTGCAGGGCTGTGTGTGTGTGTGTGTGTGTGTGTGTGACGCACCTGTCCGTCCCGGCTGATCTGGACCCTCTTGTTGTCGTTCCAGGGGTTCAGGAGATGCTGTGTGAGCTGGAACGCCAGACTCTCCTTCCGGACCCACTCCACCCCGAACACACCGCCCAGACCGACCGAACCCCAGTCCAGACACCTCTCGCCACTGATGGCCGACGTCATGCGCGCGTAACCCTGACACACACACACACACACAGTCAGTATTAGAGCTGTCAAAACGGCTGAAAAGCTAAATTCTAATTTCTTTCTTAAATATTAGCAAAATTAGAATTATATTCGAATTCTGAAGCCAATACTTCATGTTAGAGTATCGTCTCCCATAGACCCGCATGTTAAAATGTCCAACTGTACCGCAGAAATAAACATGTTCATCTGGTGGAAAATGTGGACTGTGACTTCATAATGAAGGTGGGGGGCGTGGCCAGTTGAGTGACAGGTGCATTGCCGTCGATGTCACTACTAGCCGTTTGTTTGCTAGCGTCAGCTAATCCGCCTCACTGCACATGTTCGTTTATGCGGGAGTGATGCGCGGCCAAGATGGCGATGGCCGGCCCCGCCCACTTTGGGCTTCAGAAACACTACGGGTGACGTCACACACACACTACACACACCTGGAAGTGTCCGGAGCCCTGCACGGAGAACACGAGGAACACGGCGCTGCTCTCCTGGAAGGCCCGGGTCAGCTTGTGCTCGTTGCTGGGAGTGGTGGACCAGATGCCCCTCTGCTGGGACAGCTCAATGTTCCTCATGTTGCTGCTCTTCATGATGAAGTATCGCACACAGGAGCGCAGCGGCCTCGGGGACGGAGACGAGCAGCTCTACACACACCCAAACATTACAACTCAGTCAAGACACTGCACCAGACGGACCTTCACTGAGACGCCGTCGCACTTACCTAGACATGCACGAGATATCGATTCATTTTTCATGTTATCCGTCCGATCTCAAAAATTATATCAGAATTTGGACTTAGATTTATCAGCCGATATATCGGTTATCGGCTTTCAAATATAAGGAATTATCCGTATCGGTTATTTTCATATCAGTCCATCCCTCATACTTACCCACCGGTGGGCCCAAATCCATTACATTTTTAAAACGCTATTATCCTATACTAATAAGCCTAAACTAATCTTGACAAACTATATATCATTTGAAAGCTTAGAATCTCTTATGATTTTCAAAATACATTACAGAGGAGCCGTAATTTATCAATTTGCAACAAGAATATTTTCATACTCTAAGGCGTGTTTAGACCTTTATTTTGAAATTGTGATGAACATGAAAAATCATGAAAGAAGGGTAGAAACCTGTTCAAAAGAAAGAAAGCCTTCATTCAATTATTTTATAATTATAATAATTATTATTTCATATGGAAATGGAGGCGCCCTTATATGGGCAGTAATGGAGTCAGGTTGTGCCCTAGTGAAAAAGGTTGGTACTGCGCCCAAACAGATATCAACCTAAAATGTGAAACACAACTTATTCAGATTTTTTGCTTTGATTTTTTTTGTTGCAGTTTTAGAGTTGAACAAGTTTTGAAAATATATATTTTATATAAAATATAAATAATTACATTTTTTATATTGTACATTTTCATAAACTCAAAGTTGTATAACTTTTTTTCTATTTCACATTCTTAATTTATTTCACTTCTACAAAAATCTGCCAAATGTCTTCAAAAAAAAAAGGGGAGGGGGTGACACCTAAGGGGTTAAGAATGTTTTCTGAGATGTAATGATTAAATAAGCAAATTAGGTACTATTTCATTAAATATGCCCCCATTTGCATACATTTTCAGGAGAGAACTCTGAACGCCGGGTTTAAGACTCTTGTCTGATTTTGTTGTCATATGGATTTCTCTTTTCATCTCTTATAAATCAGAAAATACTGATTTTACAGAAAAACACATTTTCATCATGTTTTAAGGAGTAAAAGGTTGCATAAATCAGGCGAATGATATATGAATAAACCTTCAGCGTATAGATATGAATAAAAGTGTAAGGTCTGGTGTGTGTAAAGCTGCAGAAGTGGAGATTTATGACTTTACAGAGCAAATAAAAGTGCATTAAAATAAGTCTATAAATTTAAAGTCCCCCTGTAGTCAATAATTGTATCCCTTAAAACTCATCAAAATTACATATTTAAACGTCACGTCTTCACGTCTTAAAATATCTTGAATGCAACTCGACACCCTCGCCTCATTTCGTATGCACAGTTGTATGAATATGCAAATGAGGACCCCTGGGAGACTCATTCGCTCACTCAGAGATCTGATCTGATTGGTTACAAGGTGGTTTGTGTCGTCAGAAACACCAGCGATTTCAAAGCGTGTTTTTGAGACGCGCTTTCAGTTTTAAGGAGGAAATACTCAGCAATGCTGTCCACTTATCAACTTACACACGGTTAAGCGTATTAAAAACACCACATAAACAACATTAAACGCTGGATTTACACCACAGGGGGACTTTAAAGGTGTATTTTGGATGTTTGAATAGCCTAAAAATGACCAGTACATGAAAAAAAAAAAACACTGGTTTCGTCTTAAATATCTAAAATGAGTCGTGAAGCCGTAACGTCACGTACTTTCCCAGAAGAGGGAGATGAAGAGTCGTCAGCGCTGTGAAACGGGACCTGCTCCTCTCCCAGCGGCTTCGAGTAAAGCGATCGGTGATTCTTCATCTGAGACGCCAGCCGAGGTCTGCAGGAAACACACACACACACACACACACATCAGCATCACACCAGCATAGCACCGGGTATATGATAGAGTCCACACACACACACACACACCTGTCGGGGCTGGGCGGCTCCTCCGTGCTCCTGCAGGCCGTCTGCGGGGCCTCGTCAGAGTTCATAGGTCGGGGTCTCTGGCCGATGCCGGTGGGCTGCTGGAGACCCGAGGCCTGCTCCTCCGCCGACAGCACCGACACCAGCGTGCGGACCGTGGCCTCGTCCAGCTGAGAGCAGGCCTTAGACGGAGAGCGGATCCGGCGCAGGAACAAGCTCTGCCAGCGCTGTCTGAGCCCGAACACCAGCTCCGCCATCTGCACACACACACACACACACACACATCCCTTTAATTAGCCATATTTAATTGTATATTGTTGTTATTGATCTAATTTAAAGGTGCAGTGTGTCATTTTTAGAGGTATCTAGTGGTGAGTTTGTGAACTGCACTCAACAGAAGTTACGGTGGCCGGCAGGAAGTGATAAAAAGATAAAATAAGAAATTAGGTTATTGCGAATATTATTGTGGCTTGTTCATCATTGTGTCAGTGTTTTATTCGCTGACTTTAGCAGTTTCTTATCATGAAGAAAAACACAGTGACGAAACGTAGAAACATGTTGATGGGCAACGATTAATCGCGATTAATCGCATCCGAAATAAAAGTTTGTGTTTACATAATATATGTTTGTGTAGTGTGTATAATTAATTTGTATATATAAATACCCACATATGCATGTCCATGTATATATTTAAGAAATATGTGCATGTATGAAGAGTTCAGATGCAAAAGCCATTTAGAAGAAATTTTCTTCTAAAATGATCATTTTTATCAAGCTTATATATTCAAGTTCAGTAATTTCACTTAAATGACAATTAATAGGTAATCTTCATTGCAATTTAAGTGAAATTACTGAACTTAAATATACAAGCTTGATAAAAAAATCATTTTAGAAGAAAATTTCCAATGGCACTTAGAGGATTTTGCATCTGAACTCTTCGTATATATTTTATATATATTTATTCACAATTAATATTATATATAAAAATAAATATTTGATATATTAATAACACATTTTTCTTAAATATATACATGCATATGTGGGTATTTATATATACAAATTAATTACACACACTACATACACATATATTATGTAAACACAAACCTTTATTTGGATGCGATTAATCGCGATTAATCGCCCATCTCTAATAGAAACATGGTGATGTCAGCGGACCCGCGGTGTGTGCAGAGAAACGCTCATTCTAAGCTAATAAAAACAGTTCATTATTTAAGCTCTTTATACACCACTGAACACATAGTTATGGATATTGAATTTTCAGTTAAATGCAGAATATCAGAAAGAAGCGATGAATGAGTTTTACCTCTCGGTCGAGTTTGAAGTTGAGCCACTCGTCGATGCTGATGTGAGCCAGATGAGCCGTGGCTCGATCCTCCATCTCGCTGTCACTGCTGTCATTCACACCGTCACCGACTGAAAACATACGCAATGACATCAGCGTTCAACTGCAGATACACGCAGCAGCATCTCAAATACACACTTATGATCATGATATATCGGCCACCATAGCAGCTGATATCGGTTCATTTTTAATGTTAGCGTTATTGGTTTTGATAATAAAATGTGTCTGATGTATTAGAGCTGATAAATAATGTATTATTTCCTTCAGATGCGCACTGTTCATCATGATGATTATGAATTGCTTGAAATATGATTGGACTCACTTCAAAAAAGGAAAATACAGTTCAGTGCAACATGTGTCATATCGGCCACATAACATTATCATGAGAACATCAGAACTGTGTGTTTGAGACGGGGATTTTAATGATGAGACTTTTGTTTTTGTAATCAGGCATTTAAAAATTACATGAAATTTTTTATGTCGATTTATCAGCCAATATATCGGTTATCGGTTATCAAATATAAAAGAAATATCGGTTATCGGTACCAGCCAAAATTTCCATATCAGTGCATGTCTAATTACAATAGTTTCAGGTTTAGAAAAAAAGTACTAATGATGGATCGACTTGAAAATTGTGGCCGATACCGATAACCGATAATTCTTGAACGCCGATATTTCGGGCGATAAATCGAAATCATGATTTTTGAGAGTCTGATTACAAAACAAAAGTCCCGACATTAAATACAGTTCTCGCACTGAACTGTCTTTTCCTTTTTTGAAGTGATTCCAATCATATTTCAAGCAATTCATAATCATTAGAGCCAGACCGATATTATCGGCCGATATTAGGCATTTTCCATAATATCGGTATCAGCAGTTATAATGGCCGATAAATTAATATTTAAAAAATAAAATAAAAACGGATGATCTCAATCATCTCGCCTTGGCTTGTTATATTAAAAATGTATGTTTTACAATTTGCAGTATGACGTTATCTATTGCTAAACTATGGCTCATCATAGACTAGCTAACCACAAAGCTAGCTAACGCCACTATCATCAGTGAAAGACCGCTAACGTTAACATCAATGAGCTTGGAAACCACAATTAACTTTTTCTGCCTAAATAAAGTAATGATTACTGTATTTATAACTAGCATATCTCTAGTTACAGTCCCTGCATTGTAAAATGTAAGTTAAACTTGCGAGGAGTGAACATTTAGACATAGAGAAAAAGTATCAAACGTATCTTGTGCAGAAAAGTTAGCTTTTCTTTTACACGTGTGTGAAATCCAACAATATTTAATAATAAAAAAAAAAAAATCGGCCGATATATCGGAATATCGGATTTTAAAACCCAAAAATATTTGTATCGGTATCGGCCTTCAAAATCCTTTATCGTTCGGGCTCTAATAATCATCATGTTGAACAGTGCGCATCTGAAACATTATTTATCAGCTTTAATATATCAGACACATTTTATTATTAGACCGATAATATTAAAAGTGAACATAATGATACCGATATGGTGGCCGATATCCAAGTAAACTTTAGGTGTGTTTTGAATCCGTGCTGGTCACCTCCTCTGTGTTCCTGCAAGGCGGAGCTCGGGAGTTTCGCACATCCTCCGAATATAGCGACGGTCAGGGGCGTGACCACAGAGCAGCATCTGACGCTAGCAATCCTGTGCGCACGCGTCATCTCGTCGTAAATCAGCCAATCACAGGGCAGGGACTCCACTGCTGCTGCCTGGCCATTGGCTGGAGGAATCTGGGTACAGATGTGTGGAGGAAAATAACTATTATGTTATTATTTAGATATACACTGTCTGACGTTCAAAATATTTTTTTATGCTTTTAAAAGAAGTCTCTGCATTTATTTGATTTAAAATACAGTTAAAACAGCAATATTGTGAAATAATATTACAATGTAAAATAACTGTTTTCTATGTGAATATACGGTAAAGTGTCATTTATTCCTAAATTGATCATCATTACTCCAGTCTTCAGTGTCACATAATCCTTTAGAAATCACTCTAATATGAGGATCTGATGATCAAGAATTACATTTTTCAGGATTATTTGATTAATGGAAAGTTAAAAAGCATTTATAAAATCGCTTTTGTAAAATCGATTCCCTATTTTCATTTTCGATACTTGTGTGTGTTGTTCTGATTGATTGTGCCGCCCTCGCTGTGATCCTCCACTCTGACCTTCTTGTACTGCGGCTGGCTCAGGACGGACGTGGGGTGGAAGCGAACCCTCTTCTCTCTGGAGCTCGTGAGGCTCAGGCCGTCCCGCTCCACATGGATCAGGTTGGGATACATCCCAGAAACCAGCGCGGCCTTGACCACCGCCCAGTTCTCCGAGTTCTGGTTCACGTCTCGGATGTCTCCGCCACCCCTCGCTCGCACGAACCCTGCGGAGACAAACAGCACTTCGGTTCACCATCAGGACTCCGTCTGCTCGTCTTACTCAGTGTGTGTGTGTGTGTCTTGAGGCCAGTCCAAATATCTGAACATTCTTAAATGCATTTACTAGATGTTAATGTCTTGTTCTCCGGAGAATTAATCAAAATCTCATCATCATCTCGGTCTTGTGATTAATGAAATCTGACTTTGTTCTCTAACTGAACTAAATGAGTTTAAATTAAAAAAATATATATATTACATATTCTGTGTATATATATATATATATATATATATATATATATATATTACAAACACTGTTACTGTAAAGATGCGGCTGTGAACTTTGACCTGTGGCCCGGAGCTGTCCCAGAAGCTGAGTCCGCATCCCGACGATGATCTCCATCGTGGCCTGAGAGAGGAAGTTCTTCTCACAGAACGCTCTTTCCCAGCCGTCACTGCGAGCTTTCTGCCACGCCTAAAGACAACAACAACAGTCAACTTCTGCGAAAACTAAAAAAACAAAAATAATAACCAATTCAAAATATGAATAAAAACTATATGTAAGCAATAAGGTACGAGAGGCTGTGCTGTATCGAGAGTAAGTCCCGTCTGAGGGCGTTGTTAGGCTCGACGAGAGGTGAAGCGGTCATACTATTGACCAATCAGAATCAAGGATTGGAACTAACCGTTTTATAACAGTATTTATTCGCCCAACGATTCTATGCATCACTACACAACACCCCTAGCAACCACTCTTAGCAACGTAAACATTTTCTCATTGATGTTATATCATTGAAGCGTGAGTATTGTGAGAGTGAGTGTACCTGCATTTACTGTAGATATGATATCATTTTCCTTCATCAAAAAATGTTTTAATATCCACTGCGATATCTTTTAACAGTTAAGGGTTTTCCCGGGTCTTTAAGTCAAGTCAAGTCACATTTATTTATATAGCGCTTTTCACAATACAGATTGTATCAAAGCAGCTTCACACTGATAACATGAAAGTAGCACAAAACAGGATCAACAACATTGCTAAACACTAAATAACCCCAACTGAGCAAGCTCATAGCAAGCCAAAAGCAAGGCGACAGTGGCAAGGAACCAAAACTCCATCAGATTGGATGGAGAAAAAACCTTGGGAGAACCCAGGCTCAGTCGGGGGCCAGTTCTCCTCTGGCTTACATTTATATTGTTTAAATATAAATATTAAATATAAATATTTAATATTTTGACTAATGACTAATGTCTTTAGTCATTTGTCAGTTGCGTTGCTTCTCCGTGTTCACAAGATGGCGAAATAAGTTATGCAAACCTCTGTTGCTGTTCAGTGTTCACGGTCAGGGACTATTTTATCCAGCGGAAGAAAGTGCTTTGAGTGTTTTTATCTCACGAAAGTTACATAGATACATATATTTTAGCGTTAATATTTTTTGTGTTTCTGACCTGAGGTTATTACGGTAATATTTCTGACCTGAGGTTATTACGGTAATATATTTGACCTGAGATTATTACAGTAATATTTCTGACCTGTGGTTATTACGGTAATTTTCTGACCTGAGGTTATTACGGTAATATTTCTGACCTGATGTTATTACGGTAATATTTCTGACCTGTGGTTATTATGGTAATATTTCTGACCTGAGGTTATTACGGTAATATTTCTGACCTGTGGTTATTAAGGTAATATTTCTGACCTGAGGTTATTACGGTAATATTTCTAACCTGAGGTTATTACGGTAATATTTCTGACCTGAGGTTATTACGGTAATATTTCTAACCTGAGGTTATTACGGTAATATTTCTGACCTGAGGTTATTACGGTAATATTTCTAACCTGAGGTTATTACGGTAATATTTCTGACCTGTGGTTATTACGGTAATATTTATGACCTGAGGTTATTACGGTAGTATTTCTGACCTGTGGTTATTACGGTAATATTCCTGACCTGAGGTTATTACGGTAGTATTTCTGACCTGTGGTTATTACGGTAATATTCCTGACCTGTGGTTATTATGGTAATTTTCTGACCTGTGGTTATTACAGTAATATTTCTGACCTGTGATTATTACGGTAATATTTCTGACCTGTGGTTATTACAGTAATATTTCTGACCTGAGGTGATTACGGTAATATTTCTAACCTGTGGTTATTACGGTAATATTTCTGACCTGAGGTGATTACGGTAATGTTTCTGACCTGTGGTTGTTACAGTAATATTTCTGACCTGAGGTTATTACGGTAATATTTCTGACCTGAGGTGATTACGGTAATATTTCTGACCTGAGGTTATTACGGTAATATTTCTGACCTGAGGTGATTACGGTAATATTTCTAACCTGAGGTTATTACGGTAATATTTCTGACCTGAGGTGATTACGGTAATATTTCTAACCTGTGGTTATTACGGTAATATTTCTGACCTGATGTTATTACGGTAATATTTCTAACCTGTGATTATTACGGTAATATTTCTGACCTGTGGTTATTACGGTAATATTTCTGACCTGAGGTTATTACGGTAATATTTCTGACCTGTGGTTATTACGGTAATATATTTGACCTGAGATTATTACCTGTGGTTATTGTGGTAATATTTCTGACCTGAGGTTATTACGGTAATATTTCTAACCTGTGATTATAACGGTAATATTTCTGACCTGAGGTTATTACGGTAATATTTCTGACCTGAAAGGCCCGGAGCAGGGCCATGTGGTCGCTGAAGGTGTTTGCGGTGAAGCGTTTCCGGCACAGCATGGCTCCGCGCTTCTGAGCGGCCTGAGCCGGCAGAACGAACGGGTCTCGGTGGGCCAGCGTACAGGCGATGGTGAGGATCGGGTCCAGACACTTCAGAACCACCGCACACAGAACCATCTTCCCCAGGTGCGGCTCCACGGGCAGGTCGGCCAGGTGGAAGCCCAGCTCCGTCAGGTTCTCCCAGGGGTCCATGGCATCGATGGTCTGTGGGAGGAGTCAGAGAGCAGGGCTTCAATTACACGCTTTATTACTCAGTCTTTTTGTCTAGTTTCCAGTCCAAATATCTAAAAATTCTTAAGAGTTTTTGCTTTAAAAAAGCTAATGGGATAAAAAACACACACTTAATTCACAAAGAAACATGGTTACTTTTACTACTCATCTGCACCAATTCAGATGGGACTGTTTTCTGAACCACGGATCTGATAATGACTGTGTTGTAATGTTTGCGTGACCTTGAGCATCTGCACGGCGTGTTTGACCGTGTGCATGTGCGGCGGCTCAGGTGCTCTCGACAGGAACTCCGCGATCGGGCAGGAGACGGGAGCCAGGAGCTTAGTGTGCAGACACAGTTCCTGAGAAACACACACACAGTTATTTTAGTCCTGGTCATTTCTGTGAAGCTCAGATGGATATGTGGTGTGTGTGTGTGTGTGTGTACCTGCAGAGGCATGCGCAGTAGCTGTGGAATCTGATGTTCCAGCATGTTGTTGAACCTCAGACGGCTGAAGAGATGGAAGCAGATCCCCGGTCTGCAGCGCCCCGCTCTAAACAACAAACACACACACACGTCTTCATCAGCTCTGCAATCAAACGCTGGCCATGTTTCGGCCGGAGACTCACCCGGACCATCACACACACACACACCTGCCCTTCCTCTGCAGAGCACTGGCCTTCGAGATCCACACCATCTTCAGCATCGTCACGTTATTCATAGCGTCGTAGGCTTTCTGTAACAGTCATTTAAAGATGTTTACAGATTGAGTGTTCATCAGAGGGTCCAAGACCCCAGGACTTTATCACACTTGAACCACGAACACACACAAAATGTCAAGGATTCGAGGAGCTTGTGGATGAAATGTAAAAAAGTAACCCCTCAGGAATGACTGGAATGCTTCAGTTCACATAGAAAACCCTAAACATGCTCAAAATTCAAACTAAAAATGCTAAAACTTTACTAAAAAAATATTTTAAATATAATATTTAAATAATATTTAATATTTAAATATTTTACAAAGCTTTAGGCAGTTATGAAATATCATGTGTTATTATTATTGTCCACAAGAGGGCACAGACTCCTGATGTGAGATATTTACAGCTGAACTAAAAGGAGTGATGCAGGAAATTGAGTTATTTTGAATTTAAGTTGAAAGAATGTGAGGAATGTGCTTACATTTTCTATTTATTTATTATTTATTGATCAAATCTAGTGATTTAAAATTAAATACAATTTAAAAATGTAAAAAAAAAAACGAAAAAGAAAAAAAAATCATTAAAAAATAGAAAAAAGATTATCAAAATAAAATAAAATAAATAAGCTTTTTTGGAAATAAAAAAATAAAAAAATAAAATTGAGTATAATTTTAGGGCTTCGGGTCATTTTGACCCGCGAGGGAAAGATGCGTTACAGGGAAGGATGAGGGTCCAGTCCAGTAATACAGAACTGAAGCAAACAAGATAATTTACCAAAATATGTTCACAAAATATATGATCAGCAGAGAAAAACACCCACACCTCTTTAACTTTGCCGGAGTCGATGACAAAAACGACGTCGTTGACCGTAATGCTGGTCTCTGCGATGTTGGTCGAGAGAATCTGTGGATTGAGAGGAGATTGTGTGAGATTTTAAAAGTGTGTGTGTGTGTGGTTTATAGATGTGAGAGGAAGATGTACGCACGATCTTGCGAACCCCTTTAGGAGTGTTCCTCAGAACCTTCTTCTGGTCTGACGTCTGCATGCTGGAGTGAAGGATGAACACCTGAAACCTGCAGGAGATCCTCACTGTCAACACAACATCTAACAATAACACATGCACACTTCTCTCACGCTCGGTAACACTGAGCTCCTTTCTGCGATGCAATAAAACAATTAAAAGGTAATTGTGACTTATAATCTTATATAATTATTACGTATGTATGTATGTAAAACTGACAATAAAGCATACATACTTATATTCTGACATCATTTCAAGCAATTCCGCGTCTCTATCTCACAATTATGACTTTTTTTATGTAATTCCGATTTCATTTCCCGCAATTCTGACTTTATTTCCAACAACTCCAAGTTTAAATCTCACAATTTTGACTTTATTTCACGCAATTCCGCGTTTCTATATCAAAATTCTTGCTTTTTTCCCAACAATGCTGAGTTTGTATCTCACAATTTAGATTTTATTTTACACAATTCCTTGTTTATATCTCACAATTATGATTTTATTTCCTAAATTCTGACTTAATTTCCATCAATTCCAAGTTAATACATGTATCTCACAATTCCCAGTTCATATCTCACAATTCCCAGTTCATATCTTTCATATCTTACAATTCCCAGTTCATATCTCACAATTCCCAGTTCATATCTTACAATTCACAGTTCATATCTCGAAATTCCCAGTTCATATCTTACAATTCCCAGTTCATATCTCACAATTCCCAGTTCATATCTCACAATTCCCAGTTCATATCTCACAATTCCCAGTTCATATCTCACAATTCCCAGTTCATATCTCACAATTCCCAGTTCATATCTCGAAATTCCCAGTTCATATCTCACAATTCCCAGTTCATATCTCACAATTCCGAGTTCATATCTCAAAATTCCCAGTTCAAATCTCGAAATTCCCAGTTCATATCTCACAATTCCCAGTTCATATCTCACAATTCCGAGTTCATATCTCAAAATTCCCAGTTCAAATCTCGAAATTCCCAGTTCATATCTCACAATTCCCAGTTCATATCTCAAAATTCCCAGTTCATATCTCAAAATTCCCAGTTCAAATCTCGAAATTCCCAGTTCATATCTCACAATTCCCAGTTCATATCTCAAAATTCCTAGTTCATATCTCACAATTCTCAGTTCATATCTCACAATTCCCAGTTCATATCTCAAAATTTCCAGTTCAAATCTCGAAATTCCCAGTTCATATCTCACAATTCCCAGTTCATATCTCACAATTTTTATTATATACACAATTCTGAGTTTATCTCACACAATTTAGATTTTTTTCCCAGCAATTCCCAGTTTATCTCTCACAATTCCCAGTTCAATTTCCGCAATTCCAACCTTATGTCCTAAAATTCTGGCATTTTTATTGACTTTGAATTGTGAGACATAAGCAATTTTCAATTGAAAAATCCAGTCCCTGCATGATTTCCAGCTGAATATTGCATTAGAACAGAAGGAAACACACACCACAGACACTCACACACACCTTTGCTGGTGATCCATGAACCTTTTATCATCAAAGACGATGCGATCTCTCAGAGACACGATCTCATCGTAGCCGGGCAGGAAAATCAACACCGCGCCTGAGGACAAACACTTCTAAATAAAGCTCATTATGATTATGATTATGCTGATATGTGAGTGTGTTTAAAGGAGTAGTTCACTTCAGAATAAAACATTTCAGATTTTTTACTCTCCCGCATGTCATGTGTTTCTTTCTTCAGTCGTAAAGAAATGAAGGTTTTTGAGGAACACACATAGTGTCTTCAATGGGGTCCAACGGGTCGAAGGTCAGATGTGAGTTTCAGTGAAGTCTCGACACGATCCAGCCGAGGAATGAGAGTCCGATCTAGACTATACTAAGTCACTGCATTTCTTTCCGACTGAAGAGAGAGAGACATGACCAGTGTAAAGCTGGAGTGGGCGGAGCCTGCGTGTGGGCCACGCCCCCGTCCTCACCCTCGTCGGAGCTCTGGCAGATGCTGGACAGCAGGTGCAGGATGAGGTCCAGATCCACCTTCTCATCGTCGAAGCTGTGATGATACGCTTTGAGACGCTCCTGGTCCTCAGAGCTCAGATCAGATGTGGAGGACTGAACCAGAGACGCCTCGTCCAGACGACCCGGCTCAACACCCCATCTGCGCACACACACACACACACACACACACACGGCTGGTTTACTATCTTTGTGGGGACTCTCCATAGACGTAATGGTTTTTATATTGTACTAACTGTATATTCTGTCCCCTAACCTAACTAACCCTAAACCTACCCATCACACACACACACACACACACACACACACACACACACACACACACACACACACAGTTCTTACATGTGAGACTCCAGCAGATCTACAGCCTCGGGTTGCTCGAAGCGTTTCGCCCAGTCGAGAGCCGTCCTGAAGTAAACATTACATTAGCAGAAGCTTACAAAAGTGCTTTACATACTAATATATGAAGAGTTCAGATGCAAAAGCCTCTGAGTGCCATTTGAAATTTTCTTCTAGAATGATGATTTTTATCAAGCTTGTATATTTAAGTTCAGAGATTTCACTTAAATGCCAATGATAATTACCTATTAATTGTTATTTAAGTGAAATTACTGAACTTAAATATACAAGTTTGATAAAAATCATCATTAAAGAAGAAAATTTCAAATGGCATTTAGAGGCTTTTGCATCTGAACTCCATATATATTGAGATCATATACTATTATAGTTTTTCTTAGTAATTAGAATTTTTACTATGGTTTCAATTTATAAGTTATAATCAGTTTTTTGGGGGGCATTTTAATTTGTTTGTTAGTTTTAAATATGTAAAGTCTTTATTCATTCTTATTATTTGTTTTAGTTTATATGTAATTTTCTGGCTAAAAAATCAAATAAAGTAAACATTTTCCAGTGGGCTCAGAAAAAGTATCTTGATTTATGAATGTTTAGATATTTGTGCTGGAAAACAACACTAATATTGCATAATTTAATGCCATGACGAGTGGACCTCTAAGCTGAGCGAGTGACTGGAGGCGGGGCTCATTTGCATATTCATAGAACCACGCATAGTAAAAGAGGCGAGGGTGTCGAGTTACACTAGTGATCAAATATGAGTTTTAAGGGATAAAATGATTGACTCCAGGGAGACTTGTGTTTATTTCAGTCAGCGTGTGTGTGTGTGTGTGTGTGTGTGTCCTCACCAGCCGTTGGAGGCTCTGATGTTGACGTTTGCGCCCATGCTGAGCAGCTGCTCCATCTGACAGAGGAACCCTCGACCCGAGGCCACCATCAGAGCAGTGGCGCTCGTCTCGCTGTGCCTGTAATCCACTGAGAGAGCACAGACACGTGACGAATACACACCACACTTCAGCTCAGAGAGTGTTTGAGTGTGTGTGCGCGACCTCATTACCACTGATGTTCTCGTTCAGGATGAGATTGAAGATCTGTATGAAGGCGTCAGCGTCTTGGTTCAAGAAAATGTTTGAGATGCAGGCGTCCATTTCCCTGAGGAGCCACGGCTCTAGCGAGGCCACGTCCTTCTCGCTCTGAGAACGACATAACGACTTTTTACGACATTACGCACTATTTCTACGTCATTAAGCTATTTCTACGTCATTACGCACTATTTCTACATCATTACGCTATTTCAATGACATTACGCACTATTTCTACCTCATTACGCTATTTCAACGACATTACGCACTATTTCTACATCATTAAGCTATTTCAACGACATAACGCACTATTTCTACCTCATTACGCTATTTCTACCTCATTACGCTATTTCAATGACATTACGCACTATTTCTACCTCATTACGCTATTTCAACGACATTACGCACTATTTCTACCTCATTACGCTATTTAAACGACATTACGCACTATTTCTACATCATTAAGCTATTTCAACGACATAACGCACTATTTCTACCTCATTACGCTATTTCTACCTCATTACGCTATTTCAATGACATTACGCACTATTTCTACCTCATTACGCTATTTAAACGACATTACGCACTATTTCTACATCATTAAGCTATTTCAACGACATAACGTACTATTTCTACCTCATTACGCTATTTCTACCTCATTACGCTATTTCAATGACATTACGCACTAATTCTACGTCATTAAGCTATTTCTACGTCATTACGCACTATTTCTACCTCATTACGCTATTTCAATGACATTACGCACTAATTCTACGTCATTAAGCTATTTCTACGTCATTACGCACTATTTCTACATCATTACGCTATTTCTACCTCATTACGCTATTTCAACGACATTACGCACTATTTCTACATCGTTACGCTATTTCTACATCGTTACGCTATTTCAGCGACATTACGCACTATTTCTACATCATTACGCTATTTCTACATCGTTACGCTATTTCTACCTCATTACGCTATTTCAACGACATTACGCACTATTTCTACGTCATTACACTATTTCAACGACATTAGGCACTATTTGTACATCGTTACGCTATTTCTACCTCATTACGCTATTTCAACGACATAACACACTATTTCTACGTCATTACACTATTTCAACGACATTAGGCACTATTTCTACGTCATTCCGCTATTTCTACGTCATTCCGCTATTTCAATGACATTACGCACTATTTCTACATCATTACGCTATTTCTACTTCATTACGCTATTTCAATGACATTACGCACTATTTCTACATCATTATGCTATTTCTACGTCATTACGCTATTTTAACGACATAACGCACTATTTCTACCTCATTACACTATTTTAACGACATAACGCACTATTTCTACCTCATTACGCTATTTCAACGTCATTACGCACTACTATTTCTACGTCATTAAGCTATTTCTACGTCATTACGCACTATTTCTACATCATTACGCTATTTCAACGACATAACGCACTATTTCTACCTCATTACGCTATTTCAACGACATTACGCACTATTTCTACATCATTACGCTATTTCTACATCGTTACGCTATTTCTACCTCATTACGCTATTTCAACGACATTACGCACTATTTCTACATCATTACGCTATTTCTACATCGTTACGCTATTTCTACCTCATTACGCTATTTCAACGACATTACGCACTATTTCTACGTCATTACGCTATTTCAACGACATTACGCACTATTTCTACATCGTTACGCTATTTCTACCTCATTACGCTATTTCAACGACATAACACACTATTTCTACGTCATTAGGCACTATTTCTACGTCATTCCGCTATTTCTACGTCATTCCGCTATTTCTACGTCATTACGCACTATTTCTACATTGTTACGCTATTTCTACTTCATTACGCTATTTCAACGACATTACAGACTATTTCTATGTCATTACGCTATTTCTACATCGTTACGCTATTTCTACCTCATTACGCTATTTCTACTTCATTACGCTATTTCAACGACATTACAGACTATTTCTACATCGTTACGCTATTTCTACCTCATTACGCTATTTCAACGACATAACACACTATTTCAACGACATTAGGCACTATTTCTACGTCATTCCGCTATTTCTACGTCATTACGCACTATTTCTACATTGTTACGCTATTTCTACTTCATTACGCTATTTCAACGACATTACAGACTATTTCTATGTCATTACGCTATTTCTACATCGTTACGCTATTTCAGCGACACTACGCTATTTCTACATCATTACGCTATTTCAATGACATTACGCACTATTTATTCATCGTTACGCTATTTCAGCGACATTACGCTATTTCTACGTCATTAAGCTTTCAACGACATTACTCACTATTTCTACATCGTAACGCTATTTCTACATCATTAAGTTATTCTACATCGTTACGCTATTTTAGCGACATTACGCCATTTCTACGTCATTACGCTATTTCTACCTCATTACACAATTTCAACGACATTACGCACTATTTACATTATTATGCTATTTCTATGTCATTACGATATTTCTATATCGTTACGCTATTTCAGCGACATTGCGCACTATTTCTACGTCATTACACAACTTCAACGACATTACGCACTATTTCTACATCATTATGCTATTTCTATGTCATTACGATATTTTTACATCATTACAGCATTTCTGTGTCATTGCACATGCGCAGTGCTTTCGGTTTCGGTTCTTAATCCGATCAAATGTTTACATGTTCTCTAGATAGGTTTAGGAAAGGAATAAAACGCCTCATTGAATCCGATCGATATTTAATTTGGAACGATTAATGCGTTTACATAAATTGAGCCATCAATCACATTACTAACGCATTATTTGGTTGCAGGTACGTGACCACTGAATAATGATGTGAGAAAGAGCATAAGAAGAGACCATCTGGCTGAACACACTGTCTCCTCCGTCGTCCAGGAGGTCGTTCTCCGGCAGGACACAAGATGGCGTCCTTTCCCGGGCCGGCTCTGGGTCCGGGTCGGCCCGATGGGACTCACACCACTGCGTCAGAGACGACTGCTGCCGCTCCTCTGAAGAAGGAACATTTATTTATTTTTCTTTAAATAAATTCGTTCAGGCTTTAAAATAAACATTGTTTGTGGGCTAATTAATGCCACAATAATTCATATTTATTTTAAAGGGCTACTTATAGTATTCAGTTTTGCATTGAAGACCATTTAAAGGGTTAGTTCACCCAAAAATGAAAATTCTGTCAGTATTTACTCACCCTCATGTTGTTCAACCCCGTAAGACCTTCGTTCATCTTCGCAACACAAATTAAGATATTTAAGATATTAAGATCGCTCCTGCATACTAGTCCATAGGCTTCTTGAGGGAATGACTCTTGTTGTCCTCGAAAAGTCATTAAAGACATCGTTAAAATAGTCCAAGTGTCTACAGGGGCTCAATCTTAACTTTATCAAACGACGAGAACACTTTTGTGCGCAAAAAAACAACAAAAATAACAACTTTATTTCAACTATTGGTTTATTTCTCCCTCTGCGCGAGTCAGGTTACTAGTTTAATAGCGTAAGCTTCTGTTATTGTACGTCACACGCATCACACACACATGACCAGCGTCGGCCAATAGTGAGCCTACATGTGACGTAGCTCTACGCAATCACACTACGCTAACTGACTACAGGCCCATGGAGAAGGAAGTGAATAGTTGAAATAAAGTCGTTATTTTGTTGTTTTTTTGCGCACAAAAGTGTTCTCGTTATTTGATAAAGTTAAGATTGAGCCCCTGTAGTCACTTGGACTATTTTAACGATGTCTTTAATGACTTTTCGGGGACAGCAAGAGTCATTCCCTCAAGAAGCCTATGGACTAGTAATCAGGAGCGATCTTAATATCTTAAATATCTTAATTTGTGTTCCGAAGATGAACGAAGGTCTTACGGGGTTGAAACAACATGAGGGTGAGTAAATACTGACAGAATTTTCATTTTTGGGTGAACTAACCCTTTAAAGGATTTTTTTGAAGAAACTGCAAGCTTTTGTGGTCAAAAAACTGTTTTTAACTCATAAATGTTTCTTGATCGTCAGATCCTCATATTAGAGTGATTTCTGAAGGATCATGCGACACTGAAGACTGAAGTAATGATGATCAATTCACAGGAATAAATTACACTTTACTGTATATTCACATAGAAAACAGATGATTTACATTATAATAATATTTCACATTTTTACTGTATTTTTGATGCAATAAACGCAGCCTTGCTGAGCGGAAAAGACTCTTTGAGCGCCGCTGTGTTTAATCTGTAAGCGTCACCTTTCTGCGCCTCCTTCTTGTATTTGATCATGTCTTTGTTGGTATATCCGGTGGTTCGCAGGATATCCTCCAGAAAGAGTTGCTTGACCTCGTATGGACAACCTTTGACTTCAAAGAAAATCACCGTTATTATTCAACTCTCTCATTTCAAAACAGCATTGCTTGGTCACTGGTTGAGCTAAACTGGTATTATCTAATTGTGGAGTTCAATGTAACAGCTGACAGATATTCAACATAATTCATGTGTGAGAGTCCAACAGAAGGACGGACAAAACCAGTCACATATCCACTGATCTGAGAACTGTTTGAGTGTTTTTGTTTTCGTACTGTGAATAACGGGACACGCGCCGAAGTATCTGATGAACAGACTGACGTCCAGCGCGGCGCTAGACAGGATTAGCTTTAGCGACGGCATCTTCTGAAGCATGTCCTTCATCTTCGTGAGCAAGAAGTCCGTCAGTCCGTCTCGCTCGTGCACCTCGTCCTGCAGGAGCACAACCAGCATGAGCATCAGGGTCTATAAAATTAAAATGTCCAATCCTTTTATCTTATCGAATCCTTTGTGAGCAGTTCAACATGAGTGTGTCAGTGATTTTAAAACATTCACTGCAAAAAAAACCTGTGTTTGTGTCTTGTTTCCAGTCCAAATATCATACGATTCTTAAATCAAGAAGCATTTACTAGATGAGTGAAATAACATAATCTTTTTTTCTGGGGGAATTAAACAAAATTAATTGAGTTGATAATTTAAAAAGGCAAAATGATATATTATATAGAAAAATATAATCAAACAGATTATTTTTCAGACCCTGTTGGCTTGTTTTAAGCAAAAACATGTGTCCTGTCATGATTGTGAAGGTGTCCTGTCAGTCTTATGCACTCCCGTTCACGTTTAGTGTTGAATTCTCGAAGTCTCACCACAATGACGTGCGTGACCATCGACATCGCGTCGTCTCCGGCCATCAGCGTTCTCAGCAGAACTCCACTCGTGCAGAACGTCAGCAGGGTTTTAGGAGAGACTCTGAGGAGAAGCACATACCCAGAATTCATCAGCACATTCGCAGTCGTTCAGGACATTACGTGGAGGCAAAACAAAGGGAAACTGGAGACGGGAAATACAGTGATGTGAATAAGTTTGGACACCCATGCTAAAGTTGCCTAAAAAGAGGAATAAAAAAAATCATCTTTTGGATATTGATCTTAATGCCTTAATTAGAAAAATGAGGAAAACTATTTTTCTTCGTGAATGAATAATGTATCATAAATAAATAAATGTTTTTCCTTAAAATACAGTGTGCATAAGTCATTGCCCCCCTATGCTAAATTCCCATAGAGTCAGGCAGATTTTTATTTTTAAAAGCCAGTTATTTCATGGATCCAGGATAATATGCATCCTGATAAAGTTCCCTTGGCCTTTGGGATTAAAATATCCCCACATCATCACACATCATTCATCACACCTAGAGATTGGCATGGTTTTACTTCAGTTAGCCTAATAGCTGGTTTGATTTGCATTGAAAGATGATCTTATGGAAAGTACCCTAGGCATGGTGAATGATGTGTGATGATGTGGGGATATTTTAATCCCAAAGGCCAAGGGAACTTTATCAGGATGCATATTATCCTGGATCCATGAAATAACTGGCTTTTAACCCTTGTGCATCCTTATGGACATTTTTGTCCTTTTCAGTTTTGTTTTTTTGACCACTTTGCCTGTGTTCAAGCTAACTGCAAAAAACTTGGCACAGGTGTGTATTTTTATTGGAATTTTACTATTTCACCGTCATTTTCTTTAAAAAAATATTTTTTGCATTAGGTACAAAAAAATACTCCCTCTCAGGGCCTTTTGGACAAAAACGTCCCCATTGAAATCCATTAAAACTGCCATTTTTAATCCCCGGTTCAGTTAACTATAAAATTATGCAATCTTTGTTAATAGGCTTTCATTCTGATGGCAAGGCTTCAAAATTTTATTTTTACTATTTTTTATCAGATGGAGTCATTTTTTTTAAGTTTGGGCCTATAAACAAATATCGCTTTATTCCTGTTTTCTGGTTCGGCATATTATAGAGCCAACTGGATAAATTATGCAACAATATTTGTGTGGGTGTGTTGGTATGGATGTCAGAGTGTGGTTAGTATGTGTGTTATAAAAAAATATGTGTGTGTGTGCGCATGTGTGTGTTTGTCAGACTGAGAGAGAAAAACGGCAAATTCAGATCCAATCACTGTGAGCTCCAGTGGGGTTTTGCTGCCACCCAATGGAGAAAATATGTTACTACGCCCAAACAAACTGTTACCGAAAGCTCATTTTTTGAGATATCATCCTCAAATTTGGAACACAACCTATTTAGATTTATGGCTTTGATTTTATTGTAGTTTTGAGTTCAACCTGATTTATAAAATATATATTTTATATAAAATATTATTTTATAAATAATTTTCATAAACTTATACCTATATAACTTTTTTTTTGGATTTACTTATTATAATGTTTGTACTTCAAAGGGTCTTCTTTAAAATGATACCAAACTTAAGTCTGTGCTCCAAAGCGTCACATTTTTATGACAGTTTTTTGACATTTTTGTCCTCTTTTTACCTATGAGTAACTTTTTTTAATTGATGCACAAGGGTTACAAATAAAAATCTGCCTGACTCTATGGGAATTTAACATAGGGGTGCCCTGACTTATGCACCCTGTATTTTAATGAAAAACATTTATTTATTTATGATACTTTATTCATTCACAAAGAAAATTGGTGTCCTTAAAGGTTGGAGTTTTCCTCATTTTTCTAATTAAGGCATTAAGATCAATATCCAAAAGATGATTTTTTTATTCCTCTTTTTAAGCAACTTTAGCATGGGTGTCCAAACTTATTCACATCACTGTACATCCCAGCAGTTTCGGCTGCATCCGGCGCTTACGATCTCGTCTTGAGTGGTTGGGCGTGAGAATCGACTCCGAATTAAGTTTATTGCATTACTGCAAAAAAAGCTTTTCTTACTCAGTATTTGTGTCTTGTTATCAAAAAAGCTTAATTATTTGCCAATGGGGTAAAAAAAAAAGGTTAATTCAAACAGAAACAAGATTATTTTTCTGACCCTTTGGCAGATATTTTTGCTAGTTTTAGGCAAAAACTCACTTAATTTTGATTTATTTCCCCAGAAAACAAGACTTATTATATCTAATCTTATAGCATTTCACTCATCTAGTAAATGCATCTTGATTTGAGAATGTTTTGCTATATTTGGACTGGAAACGAGACATTTTTTGCCGTGTAGGATGTGTGACGCGCTCCTAACTCTCGACGGACAGTCTGCTAATGGTGTGTGTTGTGCACCTGCTCTCCAGGCGGATCTGATAGCCGACGGTCT
Organism: Pimephales promelas; assembly: GCF_988280905.1. Lineage (NCBI taxonomy): Eukaryota > Metazoa > Chordata > Actinopteri > Cypriniformes > Leuciscidae > Pimephales > Pimephales promelas. The sequence goes on from NC_142772.1 coordinate 49,833,879, forward strand.
GCCCGATCTTCTCTCCGCGCTCGGCCGCCACACGCTCCGCCACCGCGATCGTCGCCAGTCTCCGGGGCTGAGTGCAGAAGATCCGGCAGGGAATCCCATTCACACTGCAGTCGTCCAGCAGGAACTGGGGGATCTGGGAGAGGAGGAACACGTTTAATCTCATGTAAAGAGTGCTTAATCCAGACCGATTTATTTGTAAATTGCATAAGTTTATGAAAAACAATATTTGATATGTTATGAAACATGTTGAACTTTAAAACTGCTAGAAAATCAAAGACATTAATCTAAACAAGTTTTGTTACAAATTTGAAATTCATATCTCAAAAAGTTGGGCGCACTAACACCCATTAGACACACACACACACACACTTTTTTTTTTATACACTCTGACATCCACACCTACAGACCCACACAATTATAGCTGCATAATTTATCTAATCGGCTTTATAATATGCATGAGCATAGCGAGTTTTTGCTTTGAAAACGACTCCATCTGGTGTACATTATGAAGCCTTTCTAACAGAAGGAAAACCTAATTAACAAAGATTGCATCATTTTTATAGTTAAAAGGCCCTGGGATTAAAAATTTCCGCTTTAATTGGTTTCAATGGGGACATTTCTGTTCTTCAGGTCCTGAGAGGAACTGTTTTGTGTAACTAGTGCAAAATAGATTTTTTTAAAGGAAATAGGGGTGAAATAGTCCAATAAAAATACACACATGAACCATTTCATTTTTTCATTTATTTATTTATTTCAACAGGGACAATGTGCAAAAAAACATTAATTAAAGATGCTTTGCACCAGATTTAGCTTAAGCTAGTTTCCATCTGTAGTCCCCGACCAAAACATATGCAGTAGACTCGATTATCAAAAAAACAAAATTGAAAAAGACAAATATGTCCATAAGGTCACAACATTTTTGATGAAATAATGTACTTTATTTTAGTTGGATAATGTTTTTTTATTTAATATTTAGTATTTTTAGGGGATTTTATGGTGCTAAATTATATTTACGCTGTATTTATAATCCATTTATTCTGATAATTTAACGTCCAGCTTAAACTGTGGAGAATCTGGAACGCTTTAGAGCGACAGACTGAAGTTTGATCTCTTCTCAAACACCACACTTGCAGATTATTGCTGAAGAGAAGAATTTTACGTTTATTGTTATGAAAAATGCACAAAAATATATTTTTTATGAAGTCTATATGTTCAGAATCCGGTTTTATAGACGGAGATAATGTGAGGCGTAAGTGTGTGTTCGGCGTGTGAGCTGATCTCTCAGTAAACCAGCGTTCAGTGAGATGTTGTTCGGCTGCAGTTCCAAACGCTTCCACTAGAGGAAACTCGTCTCGCATTCATTTCCAATGCGCCATTTCTGACCGAGACGAGCACAAGTGTGACGCCCATCATGTGTGTGTGTGTGTGTGTGTGTTCACACAGCAAGTGCCAAAACCTTTACCAAGTTTTAGACCATTCATTCAAAAAATGATCTCTGAACAGCAAAAGACACGGGTCCGGCCGGGGTTATGATGACGCAGACGTGTTTGAGTGTTTTATGGATGTTTTACGGTCCTGACCTGTGTGGTTTTGCCTGAGCCGGTCTCCCCCAGGACCAGCACCACCTGGTTCTCCCTGATGGTTTGGACCAGCTCGTCCCGACGCTCATACACGGGCAACGATCTCCGGAAACAATCCAGTTCAGACGGGCCTCGCATGTGAGGGACCTGAGGGATCCCGTGGCTGAGACGCCCGCTCGTCCTGCTTTTACTGTCTAGAGGAAGCAGAACAACAGATAAGGAGAACGAGAGAGTTTTGTGATCTCATAAATGTTCAAATCCAGCCTCGAACACAGCACCAAACGTCTGGAATCATTACGATTATTTTATTTTATTTATTTTCAAGTCTGCTCACATTGTAAACAATGCGTTTCTAACTGTATATATTTATCTTGTTTCCGCTTTTTTGCGCCGACCCGCCCAGGGAGCGCAAGTTCATTTCCTAGTTTACCGGCGTGCGTCTTTGCGCGGGTGCAAATACGAATGACACACGCGTCAGTGTACGAAGTCAATTGCGCCGGGTGCAAGATAGGGCCCTATATCTTGTTTTCCAATTAAATAAAACAAAATTTAGTGAGTTTTTGCTGAAAACAAGCACAATGAGATGCCAATTAGATCAGAAAATTGTTAGATAAGTCCTTAAGCCTTGTGCATCAATTAAAAAAAGTTACACATATGTAAAAAGAAAAATGTGTCATAAAAATGTGGAGCACAGACTTAAGTTTGGTATCATTTTAAAGAAGACCCTTTGCAGATTATTGCTGAAGTAAAAAAATAATAAGTAAATCCAAAAAAAAACAAAGTTATATAATTATAAGTTTATGTTTTTAAATATTTTATATAAAATATATATTTTATAAATCAGGTTGAACTCAAAACTGCAATAAAATCAAAGCCATAAATCTAAATAGGTTGTGTTCCAAATTTGAGGATGATATCTCAAAAAATTAGCTTTCAGTAACAGTTTGTTTGGGCGTAGTGACATCATTTCCCCATTGGGTGCCAGCAAAACCCCACTGGAGCTCACAGTGATTGGATTTGAATTTGCAGTTTTTCTCTCTCAGTATTACAAACACACACATGTATAACACACATACTAACCACACTCTGACATCCATACCAACACACCCACACAAATATTGTTGCATAATTTATCCAGTTGGCTCTATAATATGCCGAACCAGAAAACAGGAATAAAGCGATATTTGTTTATAGGCCCAAACTTAAAAAAAAAAAAAGGCACCATCTGATAAAAAATAGTAAAAAATAAATTTTTGAAGCATTGCCATGAGAATGAAAGCCTCTTAACAAAGATTGCATAATTTTATAGTTAACTGAACCGGGGATTAAAAATGTCAGTTTTAATGGGGACATTTTTGTCCAAAAGGTGCTGAGAGGGAGTATTTTTTGTACCTGATGCAAAAAATATTTTTTTAAGAAAATGACGGTGAAATAATAAAATTCCAATAAAAATACACACCTGTGGCAAGTTTTTTGCAGTTAGCTTTAACACAGGCAAAGTGATCAAAAAAACAAAACTGAAAAGGACAAAAATGTCCATAAGGATGCACAAGGGTTAAAAAGCCATTTCTAAAAGCGAGTCTCTCTCTTTGCTGTGAGTGTGTGTGTGTGTGCAGATGTTGTTTACGCTCAAACTGCAGCATGACACACTAACTACAGCTAATCATCCGCCTGTTCTCAGTGACTCTGATGATCTGTGTATGGATGCAGGCGTCCTCTACAGGAATGAACCGCAGTAAAGCTTCAGATCGAGTCGACACACACCGACTCCCTGTCACTCGTGAGTTCGGACGCTTGTGGTGTGGTGCGGGAGACTCGCCAGTGTCGGGGGACGCGAGCACGGCCCTCTCGCTGCGCGGCTGGAGCTCGCTGCGCTCCTTGTTGGTGATGGGGAACCTCTGCAGGAGGCTCTGCACCATGTGTTTGGAGCTGTGTGTGAGGTCACAGGTCATGACGGAGTGAGCCGACTCCGTGCCGTCCTTCTTCCTCACGGTCAGACATCGACTCGAGCCTTTCCTGCAGACACATCAGAACATCCTTTATTTACTACATATATTGTTTCAAATCAATCAGAGATGTCGTGATCATCAGTAAGTTTGTAGTCTGACAGTATTAGGAGTAATGCGCGGTCACCAGCTCGTGTAATAATACATAAACGTCCATTCTGCTTGAGTTAGTGTGATATGCGACTCAACTTACCCCCTGCTTTTCGAGACGTAGCCGAGCGACTGAGCAAGCCGATGAACGAACGCTCTCTCGGCATTGGTCAATGAAGAAGGGAAATCCAGCTCTATGAGACAAAACAGCCGTTAAAGTCCCCCTGTGGTGTAAATCCAGCGTTTAATGTTGTTTATGTGTGTGTGTGGTGTGTTTAATCCGCTTTAACACACACTGTGTGTAAGTTGATAAGTGGACAGCATTGCTGAGTATTTTGAACCAAAGACAGTCTCAAAAACACGCTTTGAAATCGCTGGTGTTTCTGACGTCACAAACCACCTTGTAACCAATCAGATCAACGTGTGATCGTCAACCAGTGGATCTCTGAGTGAGTGGAGGCGGGGCTCATTTGCATATTCATAGAACCGCGCATACTAAATGAGGCAAGGGTGTCGAGTTACATTCAAGCTACATAAACACATACATTTATTTTAAAGGAAAAACATTTAAATATGCCATTTTTGTGAGTTTTAAGGGTTGAAATTAGTGACTTGAGGGGGACTTATAATAAATATAATAAAACAACAAAAAGATCCGACAGCTGACTCTGGTTTATTAACCATTGGTTCCTTGATATCATCTCGCTTACACTGCAAAAAAAACAGTCCAAATATCTAAAAATTCTTAAATCAAGATGCATTTACTAAATGAGTGAAAGGACATGAGATATTATGTCTTGTTTTCTGGGACAATAAATAAAAAATTGAGTTTTTGCTTAAAAAAAGCAAAATTATCTGCCAATTTTAATTAATTCCACAGAAAACAAGACATAATATATTATGGCATTTTACTCATCTAGCAAACGCATCTTGATTTAAGAATTTTTAGATTTTTAGACTGGAAACAAAACATAAATACTAAGTAAGAAAAGCATTTAATGCAGAGGTTAGCTTTCATATCTCTCTGGTCGACGTTCAACGTAAACGTTTGCGATCGAAATCATCTAAAGTCCCCAGCGGCGTTCCCCAGGGCTCTGTGCTGGGCCCGCTCCTGTTCATTATTTACTTGCTTCCACTTGGTTATATTTTTAGGATGTATGGTGTCCTCACCTGTCCAAACTTCAGTTGTTGTTTTTTTGCACTTTTTGAGTAAAAAAAAAAAAGTTCACTCAAGCTTAATCGCCTCAAAAAAAATTTAAACACAAAACCCGTGCTAATCGAAAGCAATCAAGTTGACAAAAGGATTGACTCTCAACAACAGTCTAACCAGAGATATACTAGTGATTTTTAATGAAACCACCAAATGAGGTTCAGGATGGTTTTCAGGATGAGAGCCACAGAACTCGAACCTTTGTCGTCGCTGTACTGGAACCTCTCCAGCGCGATGTTCACGGAGATCTTGACCTCCTCATCGATCCTGATGTCTTTGAGTCCTTTAGCTTTCAGAGAGGGCGTCTGCTTAGACGCGTTCATGCTCGATTTACGTGACATCTCTTCTCCCTGCACGCAAGAACACAACGCCAAAGTCATGAACTATTCTCAGTAAACATTACATATTCACATTCTGCTTTTATCACTAAGGTTACATAATCTTATGTTTATGGCCTCTTTAAGGGGAATCTCTTGTTGTATTTCTCGTCTTTGGATAAAAGCGTCTGCTAAATCAGGGGTTTTTTAATCATTTATATTCTTGTTTAAGACCCAATACTAAAAAATTAATATTGTAAATATTCAGTTTCTGTTAAGTTTTATTATTACAAGTCATTTGTTTAATTACTCATTTATGTATTTTAATCTTATTTTGTTAGTTATTACATTTATTTTAATCTAATTGTGTTATTTATTTATTTTATATTTATAATATTCATTTATATATAATATACACACACACACAAACACACACATAGACGCTTATTTGTTAAATTACTCATTTAAATCTTTTTTTGTTACTTATTTTATATTTTACACACTTTTTTCTCTAAACTTTTCCACAGTTTTTATACTAAAATTATACTGGATTAATAAATGTATCTCTGCAATCATTTATAACATTGATATAAAAGTATTTCGTTTAGGTAGTTTTCTTGTGAATTATTATTTATTTCATTCCTCATCCCAGTAAAGCCAGTTTGTACAAGCAAACAGAAGATATAAATATAATACTATACAAATTGTAAAGATGTTTTAGAAAAACTCTATGTAAACTCGGTGTGCGTTAGCAGCTACTGCTAAACTGACTTATTTAACACTAAAACACTATATTCATCACACTGACATCTGCTCAAATACCACAAAAAAGCAAGAAAAAACAGTGTTTTAACTCATATGCTGGTTAATATTGCGTTTATAGGAATGCTGTCCATTCATTGAGCTTCACGAGCGTCGCTAGCATCACTTCAGTTTATTTACCGCACAATAAGAATAAAAAAAACAGCAACATCTTACGTGTTTTGAGCATCTGAGGAGAACACAATGTGAAAGCAGAAAGCTTTAAGAGTCCAGAAGGTTTAATTCGGCTGTCAGTCACTGGTGTGTTTGGATTAGTTGTTTCTGCCTGTAAAGAATCGAAACTGAGGCGCTGCTCCGTCTGCGCATGCGCAACAGATCTACAGCTCATTCCTCTGACGTCACTACAGCAACATGTTGTGCGGAGATCAGATAAATGTATGGTTTTTTTAAATCCCCTCCCTTGTTTATTATATTCAGGAATTAATTAAAATACTTCTCAGAAGCTCTCACTAAAATGGAAAATCGAAGTACAATAAAACTGTAGATATCTGTTAGTTTATAATCTTCTTTTTTCTCTTTTTTTACCTCATTTCTTATTTCAATTTTAGTATTTTTATTTATTTGTGTTGAGCCTTCCACGACTGTGTTTTCTTTGTATAATAACTGTTTTGTGCTATTTTGTTGTATAAATTAAAATAGAAAGATCAGCAGATTTTATTTAATATTTTTTATTAACTTTTAAAGAAAAAAACAGGTATTTAAGTGAAACAGAAGTGAATGCTACATATCTGTTCATTTAATACCCGTGTTTCAAGACTCTTTTGATCGATGTACATATTTTCTAAATATTAAGTTCTCCAGGATAAGAGATGTTTTTACATTAACAGTGTCATGATGATATCCCTCATGCGATCCCACTCAACCAGGAATATTTATTAATGATAAACCATGTGTTGCTGCCCTATACTGTATGATATAATAGCGTTTTCTATATTGATTATAGGTCTGTGACAAGGATACATTAGGTTATATTTTTAGAATGTGGCAAGATCATTTGTATGAAAAGTAATATAAAACATGATAAAAAATAACATAAAAAATAGAATGTTTAATTATTATAAGTCCCACAGTAAATAATTGTATTCCTTAACTCATATTTTAACGTTTTTTCTTTTATAATACATGCTTGAATGTAACTCGACACCCTCGCCTCATTTAGTATGCGCGGTTCTATGAATATGCAAATGATTCCCCGCCTCCACTCGTTAAGAGATCCACTGGTTGACGATCACACGTTGATCTGATTGGTTCCAAGGTGGTTTGTGACGTCAGAAACACCAGTGTATTTTTGAGACTATCTTTGGTTCACTGCAGTTTTAAGGAGGAAATACTCAGCAATGCTGTCCACTTATCAACGCACACACGGTGTGTGATTAAACACACCACACACACACATAAACAACATTAAACAGTGGATTTACACCACAGGGGGACTTTATGAACGGGAACACCCTGTTTTTGTAATGTCCTTATAAATGATTGGCACTGATAAATGGGTTTCAGCTCTCTGGTCTTTAGACTGAGGACATCATATTCATAATCATAATGTTGGCGTCAGTCGCTGTGAAGGACAGTTTTCCAGTCGTCTGGAAGGCTGAAGGGAAGCCGCTTCTGTCGTCTCCATTTCGCCCTTCGGTTCTTAAACCACACCTACAACAACCACACAGTTATTACACAGACTTCCACACTGTAAAACAAAATCTGTTGAATTTACGGTAAAAAAAAAACGACAGCTGTTGTTGCCAGAAATTATTTAGCAACATTTTAGGTTTTACAGAGACTTACTTTAAGTTTACAGTAAAAATCATGTTTCATTATCAGATAATGTTTATTTACCGACCTATTGAAGTACTAATATCTGTTTTGTACTATTGTAATAGACTGATATCCACCAATCATAGCGGAAATGAGAGTCACATGATCAATCACAGCTCATCACAAGCAGCTTTTCCACATTAAAATTAATACTAATATACAGAAGCTGCACAGTTTCATTCACACACACACACACGCACACACTAAACACACACAACATTGTAAAAATGCAATAAATATTAATTTAACAACATTAAATGTAACATAAAACCCTAATGTACATAACTGATTAGAAAAAACTGAGAAATACCAGAAACAGTTATTTCAACATAAATACATAAAATGTGAAGTGTCACGCAGGGAATTGTGGGAATTAACATTTACGGTTTTTCATTGTAAATTATACAATGTTCTTTTTCACTTCCAAAAACTGTGAATGTAATGGTATTTTATTGTAAAATCACATTAAAGGTACGGTTAGACTTTTCATAGTATATCACAGAAACTTACTGTTAACCAATTAACAGTTTTTCACTGTATAGCATTTTTACAGCCTTTTACCGTTTAAATCACAATGATTTTTTTTACAGTTGCAGCATTAATCAGGTTTGCACAAGTCAGATTCCAGCACTAAAAATATCTTCTAAGAATGCAGCAACACTGTGACGGCCCACATACGTTTGGACAGATGCACTTTTATGATGGACAGATGCACTTTTATGATGGACAGATACACTTTTATGATGGATAGATGCACTTTTATGATGGACAGATGCACTTTTATGATGGACAGATGCACTTTTATGATGGACAGATGCACTTTTATGACGGACAGATGCACTTTTATGACGGACAGATGCAATTTTATGATGGACAGATGCACTTTTATGACGGACAGATGCACTTTTATGACGGACAGATGCACTTTTATGATGGACAGATGCACTTTTATGATGGACAGATGCACTTTTATGATGGATAGATGCACTTTTATGATGGACAGATGCACTTTTATGATGGACAGATGCACTTTTATGACGGACAGATGCACTTTTATGACGGACAGATGCACTTTTATGATGGACAGATGCACTTTTATGATGGACAGATGCACTTTTATGATGGATAGATGCACTTTTATGATGGACAGGTGCACTTTTATGATGGACAGATGCACTTTTATGACGGACAGATGCACTTTTATGACGGACAGATGCACTTTTATGATGGACAGATGCACTTTTATGATGGACAGGTGCACTTTTATGATGGACAGATGCACTTTAATGATGGATGGATGCACTTTTATGATGGACAGGTGCACTTTTATGATGGACGGATGCACTTTTATGATGGACGGATGCACTTTTATGATGGACGGATGCACTTTTATGATGGACAGATGCACTTTTATGATGGACAGATGCACTTTTATGATGGACGGATGCACTTTTATGATGGACGGATGCACTTTTATGATGGACGGATGCACTTTTATGATGGACGGATGCACTTTTATGATGGACGGATGCACTTTTATGATGGACGGATGCACTTTTATGATGGACAGATGCACTTTTATGATGGACGGATGCACTTTTATGATGGACGGATGCACTTTTATGATGGACAGATGCACTTTTATGATGGACAGATGCACTTTTATGATGGACAGATGCACTTTTATGATGGACGGATGCACTTTTATGATGGACAGATGCACTTTTATGATGGATAGATGCACTTTTATGATGGACAGATGCACTTTTATGATGGACAGATGCACTTTTATGATGGACGGATGCACTTTTATGATGGACAGATGCACTTTTATGATGGATAGATGCACTTTTATGATGGACAGATGCACTTTTATGATGGACAGATGCACTTTTATGATGGACGGATGCACTTTTATGATGGATAGATGCACTTTTATGATGGACAGATGTACTTTTATGATGGACAGATGCACTTTTATGGACTTCAAAACAGAAACTGCCATTATAAAGCTCGGAAGAGGCAGGAAATGTTTTAATATAACTGATTGTATTCGTCTGAAAGAAGGTCATTTACAGCAAGGATGGTTTGAGGGTGAGTAAATCATGGGCTAGTCGTCAGTTTTGGGTGAACTATCCCTTTGATAAGACCAAGAACACACTTCTGTAAGCTGTAAGTTTAAGGGTGAGAGATGACTTATGAAAGGTTGAGGATGACCTCGACTCTCTCCTCGCGGAGGTGTGTGCGCTGGGCCAGGTCCTCTCGGGTGTTGATGTCGGGATACTGGTTCTGCCGGAACAGGTCCTCCAGAGCCTCCAGCTGTTCCTCGGTGAAGATCGTGCGGTGCCGCCGAACCCTCCTCTGAACGTGAGCGAAGCTGGATGATTCTGCAGCAGGAGCCGGGTCTGCTAACATCCTCGGACCCCAAACTACAGCACAGAAAACACACTGAGAAGAACATGCTGGAATTCCTACGAATTTTACAAGGTGGCTAAAGCCGGCTTTCAGAGCTTCGGATGCATTCAAATATCTGAACTTCTGCAGCTGGACCGTATGTGACCGGCTGACTGGAGAATTACCAATATTTTAACACTTTAACGTTATTCTGTAAACAATATATCTGTAAAATGCCTGTTATTAACAATTATTGCAGAAATATCTTATAATTATTAAATCAATATTTATATTGATGTTAGTGTTAGGGCCATAGCAGACATCATTGAACATTGAAAATAGTGAGATTTCCCGGAATCCATCCCCAAAATAAGGGATTTTTTTTACTAAAATACTAAAATGGGAAGACAGCGGGAAAAAAGCTAAAATACACGAGAAACCCGGAAAAAAAAAACGGGAGGGTTGACAGCTATGGTTAGGGCTAGGTTTTTATTTTAGATTTCTTGAGGATAAATTCATGCATGCATTACATTCATTAAAATCATTTTTTTTTACGATGCAAATAAGCCGAGGGTAACGGTTGCTTCACGATCAATTTCAAACAAATTAATTAATTTCAGTAATTCGCTTACTTCGCTGTAGCTGACTTCACTGTAATTCGCTTACTTCGCTTTAATTCGCTTACTTCGCTGTAATTAGTTTACTTCATTGTACTTCGCTGTAATTCACTTTCTTCGCTGTAATTCTCTTACTTCGCTGTAATTCACTTTCTTCGCTGTAATTCACTTTCTTCGCTGTAATTCTCTTACTTCGCTGTAATTCACTTTCTTCGCTGTAATTCACTTTCTTCGCTGTAATTCTCTTACTTCGCTGTAATTCTCTTACTTCGCTTTAATTCGCTTACTTCGCTGTAATTAACTTACTTTGCTGTAATTCTCTTACTTCGCTGTAATTCGCTTACTTCGCTTTAATTCGCTTACTTCGCTGTAATTAACTTACTTTGCTGTAATTCGCTTACTTCGCTGTAATTCGCTTACTTCACTATAATTCGCTTTGCTGTAATTCGCTTACTTTGCTGTAATTCGCTTACTTTGTTGTAATTCTCTTACTTCGCTGTAATTAGCTTACTTCGCTGTAATTAGCTTACTTTTGTTGTAATTCTCTTACTTCGCTGTAATTAGCTTACTTCGCTGTAATTAGCTTACTTTTGTTTTAATTCTCTTACTTCGCTGTAATTAGCTTACTTCGTTGTACTTCGCTGTAATTCGCTTATTTTGTAGTTCGCTGTAATTCACTTACTTCGCTGTAATTCTCTTACTTCGCTGTAATTCGTTTACTTCACTATAATTCGCTTTGCTGTAATTAGCTTACTTTGCTGTAATTCGCTTACTTTGTTGTAATTCTCTTACTTCGCTGTAATTAGCTTACTTTGCTGTAATTAGCTTACTTTTGTTGTAATTCTCTTACTTCGCTGTAATTAGCTTACTTCGCTGTAATTAGCTTACTTTTGTTTTAATTCTCTTACTTCGCTGTAATTAGCTTACTTCGTTGTACTTCGCTGTAATTCGCTTATTTTGTAGTTCGCTGTAATTCACTTACTTCGCTGTAATTCTCTTACTTTGCTTTAATTCGCTTACTTTGCTTTAATTCGCTTACTTCACTGTAATTAGCTTACTTCGTCGTACTTCGCTGTAATTAGCTTACTTCGTTGTACTTCGCTGTTATTCGCTTATTTTGTTGTAGTTCGCTGTAATTCAGTTTCTTCGCTGTAATTAGCTTACTTTGCTTTAATTCGCTTACTTCGCTGTAATTAGCTTACATTGTTGTACTTCGCTGTAATTCGCTTATTTCGCTATAATTCACTTTGCTGTAATTCGCTTACTTCGCTGTAATTCGCTTACTTCGCTATAATTCGCTTTGCTGTAATTCGCTTACTTTGTTGTAATTCTCTTACTTCGCTGTAATTCGCTTACTTCGCTATAATTCGCTTTGATGCAATTCGCTTACTTTGTTGTAATTCTCTTACTTCGCTTTAATTCGCTTACTTCGCTGTAATTAGCTTACTTCGCTATAATTCGCTTTGCTGTAATTCGCTTACTTTGTTGTAATTCTCTTACTTCGCTGTAATTCGCTTACTTCGCTATAATTCGCTTTGATGTAATTCGCTTACTTTGTTGTAATTCTCTTACTTCGCTTTAATTCGCTTACTTCGCTGTAATTAGCTTATTTCGCTATAATTCGCTTTGCTGTAATTCGCTTACTTTGTTGTAATTCTCTTACTTCGCTGTAATTCGCTTACTTCGCTATAATTCGCTTTGATGTAATTCGCTTACTTTGTTGTAATTCTCTTACTTCGCTTTAATTCGCTTACTTTGTTGTAATTCTCTTACTTCGCTGTAATTCGCTTACTTCGCTATAATTCGCTTTGATGTAATTCTCTTACTTTGCTTTAATTCGCTTACTTTGCTGTAATTAGCTTACTTCGCTGTAATTAGCTTACTTTGCTTTAATTCGCTTACTTCGCTGTAATTAGCTTACTTCGTTGTACTTTGCTGTAATTCGCTTCGCTGTAATTCGCTTTGCTGTAATTCTCTTACTTTGCTGTAATTCTCTTACTTTGCTTTAATTTGCTTACTTCGCTGTAATTCTCTTACTTTGCTGTAATTCTCTTACTTTGCTTTAATTTGCTTACTTCGCTGTAATTAGCTTACTTTTTTGTACGTCGCTGTAAATCGCTTACTTCGCTGTAATTCTCTTACTTCGCTTTAATTTGCTTACTTCGTTGTAATTAGCTTACTTCGCTGTAATTCTCTTACTTCGCTTTAATTCGCTTACTTTGCTGTAATTAGCTGATTTCGCTGTAATTAATAATAATAATATTATAAATCTTTGAAGTAATGAGCTGACTTCGCTAATAGTATTGTAGTATTTTCGCGAGACACGCATGAAATCCTGGAGTTTTTCTTTGAGGATTCAAAGGACAATAGAAAGAAAGCCTTGTAAATGACAAAATGAATATGAACTAAGATTAATAACTGCTGATGTTAAGGGTGTCAACTGAACATTATTGTGAAGAGTAGGCTACACGACACGTCATGCAAACACACAGGTTAACCTGGAGTTTCTCCTCGATCTGAATGTTGAGGTGCAGAAAGGAAAGAAAGCGTGTCTTACGGTGTATAATCTCTCCACAGTGCGAACACAAGCATCCGTGAGTCTCCGGAGCGGATCCCGAGGCCAGCTTCTCCTCGCAGGATCCCGAAACACCAGCAGGGCTCTCCGACACGGGCTCCCGGTTCTCCAGAATGCGGTCGATGCTGAACGAGAAGCGCTTCTGGTCCATGAACATGTTCTCCTGCCACTCCTGGACCCACAATGCCATGGGCTTCAGAGAACACACTCATATAAGAGCGGCTCGGTGTCAAACACACATTTACCAAATAGATTAAAAGCGAGGAGACAAAACATAATCCTTCCATACAGCCGAGGGGGGAAAGTGTAAAGTGTGTGGAAAATCCCAGCTAATCTGGGCCGTTTTGTGAAGGTGTTCAGGAGACGCAGGTAATCTGGCTTTAGCGGACCACAAATCTGATTCCACTGTATCAAATGAGACGTTTGAGAGCCGGAAATCCTCATTGTTGTGCCGACAGATAAATGTGCTGCGATTCTCCGAGAGGATCAGCTTCGGGTCCGGCATTTGCATGAGATTTCCTGCGTGTCAAACCCGTTTAACCCTCGCAGATCCCAGCATTCACTGCGCCGGCCTTTATCAGCGCTCAGAGCTGTGTTTGGGTTTATATGGTGGAACGTGGAGAAACACAAGCAGAAATGCTTCATAAAACCAATATCACTGCAAAAAACGGGACGTTTTCCAGCACTAATATCTAAATCGAGACACATTTACTGGAGGAGAAGATATTAAGTCTTGATTAATGAAAAATGAAGTGAGTTTGTGCTAATTTTCCACCTTTAATTCTGGTGCATTTTTCCAACGCTATCTCACGACCAATTCGTACAAATTCATACGAGTGATTAAAAAGTGGCTAATTCGTAGGTTACTAAAAGTTTATGCACAGCTGCACTACTTCCTGAACTTCAGCCAGCTCCTTGTTTCCTGTCTGCCATTATTGGACAAGCTTGATTAATTCAGGTGTGTCTGATTATTGTTGCCATGACTACTGAGGTCAGGCACACCTGAATTAATCAAGTTTGGCCAATAATTCCAGTAGTGCAGCTGTGCATAAAGCCCATTCATCCGGTGAATTTGCACATTTGTCTAAACCCACGTGATGGGTAGGTTTAGGGGCGGGGTCAGGGGTAGGTCATTCGCCTCGTAAAATATATGTACGAATTAGAAATGTAATTCTGTGCAACGGATTTCAAATTCTGCTGTTCCTCAATGTTTCTGGCTCGTTTTCCAGCTCTAATATCTAAACACTGAAAAATATATCAATATTAGGCGAGGTTGTGAGTTTTAACTTCCTTAATTTTGATGCATTTTTCAGAAATGTAATAGCCTATCTTCAGTCGCTTCTCCTGTAAATGTATCTTGATTTAAGCATGTTTTGATATTCGTACTGGCAAACTGACTAAAAAAATTGCAGTTTGTTGGTATTTTCTTGGTTAGTTGCTATGATGCTTATAGATTTTGCTTTATGGTGAAACTTTGAAAAACACAAGTATAATGCTTCGTAAAACCCATATTACTGCAAAAAACAAAACTTAGGCCTAAATCAAGACACATTTACTGGAGACGCGACACGACTGAAGATATAAAGTCTTGTTTAATGAAAAATGTGAACAAGATCTTGTTTTGAGCATAAACTCCCTTAATTTTGATGCATTTTTCAGGAATTAATATCTAATATCTTTAATATTCTCCAGTAAATGTGTCCTTGTTCAGTTTGTTTTGAGATTCCGACTGGAAAACATTTTTCGCAGTTGTATATTTTCTTTTAATCTTTTATCCGTGTTGAACTGTTGCACATCATAATTTCTGAAGCTCTTAATTTCCCGCGACAGAAAGACTTGAGCGGCGTCTCGACTCGTGTCTTATCACCCAAACACACTCCTTCAGTGTCTCTCCTTTCACAAAAAGCCATATTGTACATGTTCTATTCATTCTCCACAAATCCTTTGTAATCATACGAGTCCAACACATGCTTTTCATCAGGAATTAATGGATTTTCAGAATCTGTCTCGAGCCACACCGATAAGGAGGATCACAGATCCCGATAAACAGCGGCTTACTGATATTAATTTGCTTTATATTGTTGAGATTATGGTTTTTAGTGTCGTGTTGATTGGGATTGATATACTTTTGCGTCTCATACATTATAAAAATGCATGTGGTTTCAGGATGTTATTAATTCCGATATATTTCAGTGTGTGCTTTACAGTTGTGTTAAATTGATTGTTTCTACTTTTAACCCCTTTGTGTCTGTTAGTAAACGCTGAAGGAAAGCAGCGCTCGACTGAGACGCTCAAATATATGATGATGATTCCCCGACTTCCATCGGTTATTATTTCACATTTATTTTATGTGAGATCTTTAAAAAACGGATTTTATGCAGGATATATCGGCTGATATCGGTTCATTTTTAATGTTATATATCGGTCTGATAAGAAAATTTGTCCGATATATTAAAGCTGATAAATAATGGATTATTGTTCAGTTCAACATGATGGTTTTGAATATGATTGGAATCAAAAAAGGAATATATATATATATATATATATATAAAAAATAAATAAAGGAAAATATTGTCAAGTGCAACAGTTAAGTTTCTCATATCGGCTACATAAAATTATAATATAAGAACATTATAACTGTGTGTTTGAGACGTGGATTTTACAGATGAGACTTTTGTTTTTATAATCAGGCTCTCAAAAATTACATACAAATTTGGATTTAGATTTATCGGCCGATATATCGGTTATCGGCTTTCAAATATAAAGAATTATCGGTCGGTATCGGTCAAAATTTTCATATCGGTGCATCTCTGCATTAAAAAAAAAATCATCCAAACATATTTAACATCCACGCGAGACTGTAGCAGTTCAAGATATTTAATGATGCAAGAACATTTTTAAGTGATATTTGACAAAAACAGGGTCTTTTGTGCCACTAAATCTCTAATCAAAAAGCTAGTCAAACGCTCAGGACTTTATTTCCAGCTTCAGACACAAATAAAGCATCAAATGTTTCAGTGTGAAGTTACTTTTACTTTTACTGAGTGACAGATCTGGAGTGAACGAGTGTGTTCGTCGCTCTTTAAGTTGAAATGATTCTTTTGTCTCAAGTATAGATATTGATAAATAAAAATATATTGTGTCAATATATTTTATTGACAATGTCATACATTTTTTGTCATAATTCTGACTTTTTAAGGCAGTTTTTACTTTTTATATCAGTCATAATTATAACTTAAATCAGAATTATAACTTTTTTATATTTTTATTATAATAATTGAATTATAATTTCAACGGTCAGATTTGAAGTCAATTTCATCTTTTTACGTGTTAAGTCAAAATTCTGTCATTATGGCATAATTATATCTTATGTTATGACTTAGTGTGTGATAATTTAATTTTTTTGTTGTAATTTTGACTTTTTTACATCTTCAGTCAGAAGAATTTTGACTAAATCAAAATTTTACTTTTTACGACTCAAGTCAGTTTTGACTCGTAATTTCAACCATGACATAATTCCAACTTTTTGTAAGTAACATTTAAAAAAAAAAATTTACGTCAGAATTTTTATCATATTTGACTTGCGTCAATTGACTTTTTACGATTTAAGCCAAAATTTTGACTCGTAATTTCAAGCATAATGTCAAATCTCAGCTTTTTGTCACAATTTTGACACAAGTCAGATTTTACTTTTTATGCCTTAAGTCAGAATTTGACTTTATTAGGGTTAGGGTTTGACTTTATGTCATCAGGTCAATTGACTTTTTACGACTTAAGTCAGAATTTTGACTCGCAATTTAAACCACAATGTCACTTTTTGTTGCAATTTTGACTGACTTTACAAGTCAGTCAAAATTCTGTCATTATGGCATAATTGTATCTTATATTATGACTTAGTGTGTGATAATTTAAACTTTTTGTTGTAATTTTGACTTTTTTACATCTTCAGTCAGAAGAATTTTGACTAAATCAAAATTTGACTTTTTACAACTCAAGTCAGTTTTGACTCCTAATTTCAACCATAATGACATAATTCCAACTTTTTGTAAGTAACATTTAAAAAAAAAAATTTTACGTCAGAATTTTTGTCATTTTTGACTCGCGTCAATTGACTTTTTACGATTTAAGCCAGAGTTTTGACTCGTAATTTCAAGCATAATGTCAAATCTCAGCTTTTAATCTGACAAGTAATTCAGATTTTATTTTTATGTCTTAAGTCAGAATTTGACTTTATTAGGGTTAGGGTTTGACTTTATGTCATTAGGTCAATTGACTTTTTACGACTTAAGTCAGAATTTTGACTCGCAATTTAAACCATAATGTCACTTTTTGTTGCAATTTTGACGCAGGTAAGTTTTGAACTTTTTACATCTTTAATTCAGAATTTTCACTTCATATCATAAATTTGACATGTGTCTGAATTTTGACTCATAATTTCAAAAATTCAAAACTGGTGTGCACATCCCAAACACCCAGTTTGGGCTCGCCTGCAGGACAACTGAGTAACACAAACGACAAAAGAAGCGTGACGTCCGTACACTGAAAATAGTCGTACAAATTTTGACTTTTTTTACGTCTTATGTCGGAATTTTGACAGTCATAATTTCTCCAATAACTGACAGTCAGATGTTTTCGGGCTCCAGTGTAAAGCTGCATGTACTCGTCTTGCGTTCACTGGTCCTTGAACTCCGCGTCAAACATGATCTTCTGGATCTGCATTTTAACCGCGGCTCTTTTCTGCGGCGTCAGTCTTTTGAGGGCCGGGACGAAACTCAAGAGGAACAGCTCGTCCTCATCCAAGGCTTTCTGGACGCTCTTTGGAGGCTCGTTCTCCGAGACCCGTGTGTGTGTCTGATGCTCCGAGACCCGCGTGTGTGTCGGATCCTCCGCGGGCTGCGCTGATGAACCGGACGCCGGCGCCCCCTTCAGGCCCGGAGGAGGACCGGACGCCAGCGGCCTCATGTGTTGCAGGGGTTTGAGCTGGGCCACGATAGACAGGGGCATTATGGGAGTCAGCGGGATCGCCGCTTTGAGCGGATGCTTGGGCTCAAACCTGCCGTCACTCTTGGCTTGGTTTCCCAGGCTGGACTTTGAGTCTCCGCCGCTGGACTCGTCGAGCGACTCCTCGGGCGAATCGCGAGCGCTTCCGTCCCCGTCGTCCGGATCCTCCAGAGCCTCGGCTTCGCTGGGAATCTTCCTCTTCCGGATGTGATTGTCCAGGAAGGAGAGGCTTTCTCTGTGTGGCCAGTAATGCAGGCGCCGGCCTCCTTCTTCTCTCTTCAGCTTGCAGAGTCTCCGCTCTCGGATGTATCGGTCCCTGATGGTCTTCCATCTTCTCTTGCACTCGATCACTGCAGCAGGAGAACAGCGTTAAACTCACATCCATCATAAAAGTGCATCTGTCAGATAGTCAAATATGTTTTTTTACTGTCAAATTAAGTCTGTAGAACTTAAAATTTTGCAACTGTATTTTTAACGGTACATTTCTGGCAACCAGAGCTGCAGATTTTTTAACGTAAATTTACCGTAATTTTAGTTTACAGTGAAAAACACGATGGACACGGACAGAAACACGGTGTCGCTCAGATCCGGCCACATCTGTAACGCCTGATCCGCATGTGGGCCGGATCTGAGCCGACACAGAGCACTCGAAAGACTGTTTTTCACTTTATAATTTTCTCCTTCATAAGCAGTTAAAATGCATTAAAGACATCGATATTAAAAGAGCAAATTCAGTCTTAATGATGTATATTACACGGGAAGATACAGATGAGAATATGAATAACACGCTATTGAACATTAAAGTCGAGATGAAACTGATAGTGACGAACATCGAGTCAAACACGTGACCTCTAAGAACAAATGAAGGCGGGGCTTGAGCTGGAATTCGACTGTCGGATAATCATTTATAATACATACTAAAAATTACAATATTCCATGCAAAAATAAGAATAGACAGTTTTAATTTCATGCTGATTTTTAGCAGTTTATCATATAAAAGCATTATAAAGTAAACGCTTGACGTGCATCCTCTGTATCAGCCTTTATATGAAAATCAGAATCAGAAAGAGCTTTATTGACAATCATTTGATTTTCCTCAGTGAAAGAAGCTTTAATGTAAATACAAGACATAATAATAACATTAAAGAATAGAAATATGACAAGTAGCCTATATGATTATGACACAATAAAAAGGTGTATATTAATATCACTGCAATACTGCGATAATTTTAATAAATGTCTCTTTTATCGCACAGTATCATAAATCTTCACTCATATTGTGAATCAGAGACTTTATAAAGTTCTCCAGAAAGACGCGCGTTTAGACGGAGCGCGACGGAAGCGGATTAAAAGGTTGAAAAATATTAATAATTCGACACATATGGAACTCAAGAACGCGCGCTAGAGGAATCCCTGTTAACTTCATTATATTGTCCATCATTATAGCGCGAGCGACGCGTCAGAATCAGAACGCGCCTTTAATAATCAACGATCACAAACAGTTAGATTGAAACGGACGCGTTGTAGTGTGCGGAGTCTCCAGCTGTAAATGTGTGTGTGTGAAATCATCAAGATCAACAGAACACAAAAACACTTTTCAAAGTCAAACGCGTGTCGAGCGCGCGTGATGTTGACGCACTGACCGGAGAGCCCGACGCACGCGGCGACCTCCCTCCACGCGTTCACGCGCCGCTCGGAACTGCGATAATCGTGCAGCGACGCGTTGTAGAGCACCGGGTAACCGGAGACGCTCTGGATCAGTTTCTCCGTCAGGGCCATTGAGTTTATTGAGACGCGTCGATCTCAACGCGCTCCCGGAATTGTTGCACAGGCGCGTCAAAAGTGCGCGACACGCGCCTCTACCGCGCAAGCGGGACGTCATGGCGGGGTTTTAGACCAATGAGATTTGAGTGTGGGCGGGGCTAAACAGAGCGTCGCGTCACAAATAGAAACACAAGCGTCAGTCAAAAGGTCTTGATCAGGAATTAAACACCGAGACAAATATGGCATATTAATATTCAGCCCGTTTATTTTCCTACACTTCTTCAAATTTTACAAGACTTAAGTTTGTTTTAAATGATCTAACACAAAAAGATTTGTGTTTTTGGCTGAACTTTTGTTTTATGTTCCAGCTGACAAGAAAAAATATCACAAGAATAAGAAGGAAAAATATAAGCAGCAAAACACAGAACGTTCCTATATTTGGTTGTTTTTTGTAACCAAAAACTATAAGCTTCAGATGGAGTGTTGCAGGGAGGTTGTTTCTACTGTTTATGTTTTATTTTTATAATAACCATAAAATAATATTCCCATAAATTAATCAAAAGAGAATGTGAGGATTGTCCCTCAGACTGTTCGCCGTGTTGACTTTATTCATTCCCAGGATTCTCCCACCAGTAACCAGGAAATTTGAATTGTATGATATTATGAATTCATAGGAATGAACAGAAGTCACGGCTTGATCTTCAAGCTCAGAATCGGATCATCACGACGAATAATAAAAATGATCAAATCAGAGCCTGATTCACTTAATCCGCTTGCGAACTGTGATCTACCAATCGCTTGCGATGCGTGAGTCGCGCGTTTCTGACGCGCCGGAAATACGATTTAAACGCGCCGCGTCCCCGCGGCAACTCAATAATAAACTCAATGGCTGAGAAGGAGAAGCTGATCCAGACCGTGTTCGCGCGCCCGCTGCTCTACAACGCGTCGCTGCGCGGGTACCGGCGCTCGGAGCGGCGCGTCGACGCGTGGAGGGAGATCGCCGCGTCCGTCGGGCTCTCCGGTCAGTGCGTCAAATCTCACGCGCGCGCGGGCTTTACACGCACTATTTAGTGAAAATAAACATACTTACTGTAGAACCCTTCATATTCATACACATAATTAGTTATTAGTCTGTAAATTATTATTCACAAGTAAGACGCAGAGATCTTAAGCTATAGTGTTCTTTAATATTTTATTCGGGCAAAAAAAGGAGGCTTATTTTAATAAAGACAGTACAACATCATTCCAAAAAGCTGAAAAAATGCATTGTGCATAGAGAATAGTCCTATGCTAATTTGCATCTAAATAAATAAATAAATAAATAAATAATAAAAATGCATTTTATTTGTAATTTTTATTTCTAACATGAACTAACAATGATCAAAATATTTGTTACAGTATTTATCCAGCTGTTCAATTTTTGTTCATGTTAGTTCAGTGCATTAACTAATGGTCACAAGATTTTAAGCTGAATGATATTGTTCATTATTAGTTCTTGTTATTTAGCAACTCCATTACTAACGTAACCTTGCTACCCTTTCGAACTGTCGTATTGCGTAGCTTTACGCTTTGGGAAACTCTTTTTCTATGAAGACTGAAGCCTTTCTGTGTGACAGTTCGAAAGGGAGCTGATGAACCTTGTTGTAAAGTGTTATATGCATTCAGCTCTGTTAACCATCATTGTAAAACGTGCCTGTTGGTGTTTTCCCTCGTTTAAAGCTGATATCAAGGTTATTTGCTAGACCTATTTTTGTAATAGTTTGAAGAATAAATGTTTGAAACTGTTGTCCTGCAGTGGTGCAGTGTAAGATGAAGAGGGAAGACCTTTACACAGAGAAAACCTCTCGCTCCTGGGCAATCACATCAGGAAGAGGAAGATTCCCAGTGAAGCCGAGCATCAGACACACACACGGGTCTCGGAGCATCAGACACACACGCGGGTCTCGGAGCATCAGACACACACACGGGTCTCGGAGAACGAGCCTCTAAAGAGCGTCCAGAAAGCCTTGGATGAGGACGAGCTGTTCCTCTTGAGTTTCGTCCCGGCCCTCAAAAGACTGACGCCGCAGAAAAGAGCCGCGGTTAAAATGCAGATCCAGAAGATCATGTTTGACGCAGAGTTCAAGGACCAGTGAACGCAAGACGAGTACATGCAGCTTTACACTGGAGCCCGAAAACATCTGACTGTCAGTTATTGGAGAAATTATGACTGTCAAAATTCCGACATAAGACGTAAAAAAGTCAAAATTTGTACGACTATTTTCAGTGTACGGACGTCACGCTTCTTTTTTCGTTTGTTACTCGGTTGTCTTGCAGGCGGCGGGTGTTTGGGATGTGCACACCAGTTTTGTATTTTTGAAATGATGAGTCAAAATTCAGACACATGTCAAAATGATGATGTGAAGTGAAAATTCTGAATTAAAGATTTTGAAGAAAAAAAAAGTCAAAACTGACTCGAGTCAAAATTGCGAATTGTGCCAAAAACTTGGACTTATGACATTATGGTTGAAATTATGAGTCAAAATTCTGATATAGCATAAATTCAAAATTCCGACTTAAGATGTAGGAAAAAATCTAAACTGATTCGAGTCAAAACTGCAGAAAAAGTTTAAATTAATTATGACAATGGTTGAAATATGACAAATTGTAAGTCAAAAACTCAAAATTCTTCTGACTGAAGCTGTAAAAAGTCAAAATTGATTATGACAGTAAGTTATAAGATATAATTAAGTCAAAAAAATCATAATTGTGACAGTTGAAATTACGACAATTAAAATTATCAACACTGTAAAAAAAATATTTTCAAGATTTGTTATCACAACATTTCTTCTTTTGTCAAATCAACTTAAATAATTTATTTAGTTGAGATAACTTATTATTTTGAGTTTCTGATGATTAAATCAATCTCCTTCATTGTATTAACTCACTTTTTCCAGTTCAATCAACTTAAAAGTTTAAGGCAACCAGGTTACTTACTTTTTTAAGTTAAACCAACAATATCTTTTTACAGTCAATGGTATAAAGTCGAAAACTGCCTTAAGTCAGAATTATGACATCAAAGGTTGAATTAATGACATTAAAATGTCAAAATTCTTAAGACAAAAAAAGTAATTTCATCCTTTTCCTCATATTTTCATCACTTTATCATAGTTTTGACTAGTTTAACAGAAGACGGCACACACACACACACAATAAAAACCCTTCAAAAACATGTTTAAAATTAATTTTAATAATCATCTGGACAGTCGACATGTGCTTATGCTTTTCACACATTCCCTCCCAAATATTCGCAGAAACTTAATAAACATCGTCATTCTATATGAATAAATCATCATGCGTCATTAAGACGCTCTGAATTAATTTCTACAACCGTTTTATTAGAATGATCAAAGCTTTAGTGTAATCCCTGTTGAAATATATTTACAAAAGAAAAACATTGAAATTGTTAATGAAAGGAAAAATGAAACGTTCAAGGTTATGGTCCAGAAGAGCGTTTATGTGTTTATGGGATTTCTACAAATATTGTTTTGCTGTTAACACGAGTGACATCATTTGGCACCGTAACTCTACAAAACTCCAATGAGGGATTAGAAATGGAAAGTCCAGGAACACGAGCAGAAGAGTGTGTTTACAGCATCGCAGACATGCAATCTCTTTCATAGAAAAAGACGAGTTTCTTTTAAAATCCCATCAGGAGACACACACACACACACACACACACACAACTGAGATTTCTGTGAATCTATAGCCTTCAGGAAGAGCCAAAAAAGCTTTTCTTTCTCAGTATTTTTGTCTTGTTTCCAGTCCAAATATCTAAATATTCTTAAGTCAAGATGCATTTAAAGGAGTAGTAAAAGGCCATCAGATATTAGGTCTTGTTTTCTGGAGAAATAAATCAAAATGAAGTGAGTTTTTGCATAAAACCCTAACCAGTGGAGTCAGAAAAAAAACACACAAAATCACAAAGATTATTTTCTTGACCACATTAGCAGATCATTGAGCTTGTTTAAGCAAAAACTCATTTAATTTCCCTAATATCTGCTGGTGTTTCACTCACCTGGTAAACGCATCTCAATTTGATGTTCAGATGTCGGGACTGTAAACGACACACACACACACACACACACTGAGTGAGAGCATGTCTGTTCAGGCGATCAGCAGCCAGAACATGATGAGCAGCGCCACCAACAGGAACAGGCGAGACAGGAACTGCTCGTCCGTGTGCTGAGGGGTCCCTGGGGCTGCTGCGGGGTCAAAGGTCAAACTTGTTTATATCAGGCGTTGTCCTTCAATATCACTTAAAGGTTCACTCTTGAAAAAACTTTAGCTGATAATTTACTCGCCCCCGTGTCATCCAAGATGTCCATGTCTTTCTTTCCTCAGTCGAAAAGAAATGAAGGTTTTTGATGAAAACATTCCAGGATTTTTCTCCATATAATGGACTTCAATGGGGTCCAAAAGGTTCAAGGTCCAAAAGACAGTTAATAACAGTTTCAGATGCAGCTTCAAATGTCTTTAAACGACACCAGACGATGAATAAGGGTCTTATCATGCGAAACGATCGCTTATTTCTAAACTTATTCCAAAAATGTAACTTTTCTAAGGACAAATGCTAGCCTTGCTCTATTCTGTGAGGCGCGTTTGTAACGTCACGTAATACGTAATTACGTTCAAAAGGTCACGGGCGACGTAGCCGGAAGTACAGAGTCAAAATCGTCCGACATCGTTGTTTTACCTTTTAATTCCTTTTTTGTAAACGGCGTTTGAGTTAGTTTGCACGTTCAACCTATGCGTTCAACTTGTAAACACTGACTCTGTACTTCCGGCTACGTCGCCCGTGACCTTTTGAACGTAATTACGTATTACGTGACGTTACAAACGCGCCTCACAGAATAGAGCAAGGCTAGCATTTGTCCTTAGAAAAGTTACATTTTTGGAATAAGTTTTTAAATAAGCGATCGTTTCGCATGATAAGACCCTTATTCATCGTCTGGTGTCGTTTAAAGACATTTGAAGCTGCATCTGAAACTGTTATTAACTGTCTTTTGGACCTTGAACCGTTTGGTCCCCATTGAAGTCCATTATATGGAGAAAAATCCTGGAATGTTTTCATCAAAAACCTTAATTTCTTTTCGACTGAAGAAAGAAAGACATGGACATCTTGGATGACACGGGGGCGAGTAAATTATCAGCTAAAGTTTTTTCAAAAGTGAACTAATCCTTTAATGCGGATAAAAACGTGTGGATGGAAACAGCTAGAGATTCATTTGCATCCTCCTCCTTTCTTGAGTTCATTCCGTGAAAAACCGTGTTTTAGTTGCTGACTGTATTAATGAGCTGTTACTGCAGGTGTGCTCGAGTCTCACCTGGAGGCGGTCTCCCGTCGTTGATGTTGAACGCCGTGGCAAAGATCCCGAAAGGAAAAGCCCCGATCCCGAACGACATCTGGAAGCCTCCGTCACCGAAGCCGAAGCCCTGGAACCCCTGCACACACACACACACACACATAAGGTATAATTATTATCAAAGAGTCATACTTTTCATAGTTGAAATAAGGCAACATTTTGATCTAAGTCATTATCAATGATAAAAAGTCAAAACTGCCTTGAAAAGTCAAAATTATAACATTGACTTGACCAAAAATGTCAAAATTCAGACTTGAGACAAAGTAATTCAACTTTTTTCCTGATTTTCAACATTTTATCCTAATTTAAATGCCATTATAGTATTTTATTAATACTTTGAATTAGTTCTTTTTAGTCAAATGTAGTCATTTTAATGTGTATATCATGATCTGTCAAGTCAAGTCACATGTATTTATATAGCGCTTTTCACAATACAGATTGCATCAAAGCAGCTTCACACTGATAACATGAAAGTAGTACAACACAGATCAATAATATTGTTAAATATTAAATAACCCCAACTGAGCAAGCCAAAAGCAAGGCGACAGTGGCAAGGAACCAAAACTCCATCAGATTGGATGGAGAAAAAACTTTGGGAGAACCCAGGCCAGTTCTCCTCTGGCTTACATTCATATTGTTTATATATAAATATTAAACATAAATATAATTTATATAGATCTGTTTTAATACTTCAGTTTTATATCAAGTAATAATAGTATTGTAGTGTTGTCGACGGCAGACTCATGTTCAGAGGAGTGTGTGAGTGTGATGCAACGCTGTAGTCATCCCTCGCCCGCGCCGCCGCTGGGACGCCTAATAAGCCCCGCCGGGACGCGCGTCCGCCTAATGAATTAGCCCAGCACCCTCCGTCCGCGTAACACTTTCATCACAGAAGCCTTGTGCAACCATTGCGTTGCGACGCCAGTCCCTGCAGACACACTCTGATCGTTCCTGGAAATGCGCTGAAACTGCGGTTTGATGAAGAAGAGAAGTGATTCCCAACGCCCTGCTCTCGACGCGAAGAGGCATTTCTTATCCCTCGCTATGATACGCAAACATATACGTCACAGAACGTGCTGGAATATTTCAGACCTTAATAAACACATCAAACTTACAAAACTTTGATGAGTCAAACACGTTCGGTAGCTTTACAAACGGGATATGCCACAACTTCTGTAAATAATAAATATAATTAAAGAAAGTGTGCTCCTGTTTTACAGCTTTTCCATGATGTTCACGCCACGCCACTTCATAACGTTCCCATGGCGACAGCGGCGGCTCTCGTGAAGCAAACGCAACGTTTCTCAACTTTCTGCTCAGATTTATGGGACTTTTCAGAATGAAAATGCGAGGATTATGAAATCATGCACGGAAAGTGCAGCGTGCCTGAAAAATGCAAATAAATATGCGGACTTCGGCTGATTATTAATCAAGATCGCATAATCACGTTTTTCTGGAGGGACTGACGTGTGTGTGTGTGTATACATATGTATATATACATTATAATATTCGAAAAAAAGTGCTGTGAAACAATTAATCGCATTCAAAATAAAAGTTTGTGTTTACATAATATGTGTGTGTATAATTATACATATGTATAAATATAACACACACAAATATATTTCAGAAAATGTATATATAAAAAAATTAAATTTAGATATAATATAAATTAGATATATACATGCAAATATTTCTCAAACATAATCATTCTTCCCTTTTGTGTGTTTAAATTAGGGTTGTGCAAAAATTAATTGCGATTAATCGCATCCAAAATAAAAGTCTGTGTTTACATAATATATTTGTGTTTGTGTGCTGTATATAATTATTTTGTATATATAAATAGCTATGCATGCATGTATATATTTAAGAATTATTTGCGCTTAAATTCTGTATATATATAAAAATACATAATCTATATTATATAAATATAAATATTTTATATATAAATAACACATTTTCTTAAATATATACATGCATGTGTGTGTATTTATATATACAAAATAATTATATACAGCACACACAAATATATTATGTAAACACAGACTTTTATTTTGGATGCGATTAATCGCAATTCATTTTTGCACAGCCCTAGTTTAAGTATAACAAATAATTATACACAGTACACACACAAATATATTACGTTATTTTTGGATCCAATTAATCGTTGCCCAGATACAGATATATAAATCTGAGAGTGTGTGTGTGTGTGATGATCATTGTGAGTGTGTTAAGGATACTCACGCCACGGTTCTCGGGTTCGGGCCGCTGTCCCTGCGGTCGAGGAGGCGTTCGCTCTCTGGAACCACAGCAAAAACACTTTAATGTTCACTCAGGGGTGTACTGGTGTGTGTGTGTGATCACATTACTCATATAACGCTTCATACAGTACAGCTTTCACAGTCAGAAACAGGGAAATACAGAATCAATGATGATAAACTCAAATAATGAGCTATTCAGTTCAGTTCGATATCAGAGCTGGCGTCGCAAAATGATGACACTCTCTACTGTGTATGTGTGAGTATGAGTATGAGTGTGTGTGTATTAATTTCCAGTAAACTTTGACCCAGTCCCTATGAGGGAAAAAAAGCTTATAAATCACACAGAATAATCCATTTTGAAAAACTAAAATAGTAACAAATAGTTTCTTTCATATTTCATAGCTCTACAACACTCTCACACACACACACACACACCTGGGGTCCTGTTGGCCGGTGCTGCCTCTGCCGTACAGCGGGATCACCTTCTCTCGGCTGATTCCTGCTTTACACACGGGACACACCTGTCTGTTCGGCCTGGTTTCCAGCCACTGCACACACACACACACACGGTTCAGGTGCATCGAACTAAAGTCACGTCACATGATCATGAAACACTGAA
The DNA here is from genome assembly GCF_988280905.1 of Pimephales promelas. Lineage (NCBI taxonomy): Eukaryota > Metazoa > Chordata > Actinopteri > Cypriniformes > Leuciscidae > Pimephales > Pimephales promelas. Next base: position 49,862,352 of record NC_142772.1, read on the forward strand.
ACACTGCAACACTCACCTGATGCAAACACGGCCAGCTGGACGACACACACGTCACAGCAGCGATCCGAGAGGAGAGAGAAACAAGAGTTGAGCGAGTCACATTCACACACAGGGTCTCACCAGAAGAGGCGTGTGTGTGTGTGTTTATGAGGACAGAAATTTGCATGATGACATGGTGTTACAACGTGCACGTGAATTATGAGTCCTCCAATATAGATTTGAGTACATTACTTCTATGGAGAGTCCCCACAGAGATAGCGAACCAGACGTGTGTGTGTGTGTGTGTGTGTGTGTGTGTGTGTGTGCGGTCTCACCAGAACAGGTGTCCACACAGGCTGATGACGGCATCTTTGGATGTGTCGAGGCAGATGTTACACTCGAAGGTGCCGTCCTGAGTCCCACCGCTGCTGTTCTCGGCTCCGGCTGGACTCTCGCTCGCTGCGGCACTGGCCATGACCTCACTGATGACCTCAGTGCACTGATGACCTCACTGATGACCTCACGCTACACATCAGTGTGTTACCATAGAGGACAGGAGTATAAAAAGACAGACACACATGATCATAATCACATCAGGATATTAAACATGACAACACACACACACACACACACACACACACACACACACACACACACACACACACACACACACACACACACACACACACACACACATCATAATCAGAAGCGAAATGTCAGTCAAAATAACTCAACGCACTAAGTAAGCGCATCAGCATTTGTTGACATTAACGTTAGCTCTTTAGCGGTTTAGATTTCTAATCTCACACTCAAACAACACGGCTATCCGTCGCCAAATCGCTAACACGTCTATAATAATGATACACAC
>NC_142772.1:49868198-49880698 GCF_988280905.1 Pimephales promelas
ATGTGGTTGGTACTTCACCATAGAGAGGATATATGCTGATTATGACAAAGCAATGAGTTGTCATTAAAACACTGAAAGCAGAGAATTTTGACTGTACTCTAATTAATACATTTTGAATATAAATTTAAATATTTTTTTTTTTTAAATATAAAATTGCAATATAATTTTTCATTTAAGAATATTACGTATTTAACAGATTTTCTAAAACAGGCCACACAATCTATTTCTATACCCCTAAAAGAGCAACATACTGTTTCTATGAAACCCCCCAGATTACAATAACCTTTTTAGCATTCAAAAAGATGACTTGTATGATAAAGAGTTGAGTTATACTAGTCTGCTCCTACCAGACTCTTGCACTCTTGTGTTTATATATATATATATATATATATATATATATATATATATAAAAACCCATATGATACCATTGTTCCTTGATTCCCTGCTAATTACAGCTAATACATTATTTTTTCTAAAAAATTGAGGGAACAAAATCTATTTCTCGTGCCACAAGTTGAATGTGTAAACAACCTGTGAGACCATAGCAACCAGAAATGATCAGAAATGTATAAGCCTATTTATTTTTTATTAAGAATGACATGAATGAATATGAATGATATGAAGAATAATGAATGATAAGTACAGACTCAAGAAATGATTGTGTTAATTATATTATGGCCTATTATGTTGTGCACAATGTTGCCTACAGACAGCATTCAAATGAGTTTGTTATTTCAATAAATAATAAAATATGGAAGTAAAATATGGAATAAAATATGGACCATAAAATAATATAAATATATTTATCCATCCCACCTCACAACCTTTTAAAAAAATTAGCTGATCATGTCTATATTTATTTATTTATTTATTTATTATTAATAATAAACCTAAATCAAATAAAATGTTCTACATTCCCGTAAAGTGAATTTGCAGGAAATCGCCTGTGCGCCATAAATAATCAAAGCTTTATTGGCATGACTGTCAGGGATTTACAGTATTCATTTTACGGGAATTTAACATATTTAATTGTATAAATATAGGCAACATTGCTCACAATATAATAGGCTATAATATATAAATATATCAATTTCTGATAATTCCAGGTTGCAATGGTCAGGCAGGTTGTTTACGCATTTAACTTGTGGCACAAGAAATCGATTTCGTTCCCTCAACATATAAAGTTGTGGCATTGAGAAAAATATGTCGTTCTCTGAACATAGGATCTCGTACAACATATGAATCTCGCGTGGTCACAACATAAGTTCTCACGAGTTTATATGTCGTGGACATAAAACTATGCGAACCGAACATGTCCCATCCTGGTCACCCTAGTTTCTACTCTAGACTATAGCTTGTTTGTAAACTTACAACCTGTCAAATACCCACTGAATGTTAGAGTTAACTGTTATATATTTACCTATTTTCATACTAGATTTATTTCATTAGATACATTTATTAACTTAGCACAAAAACTGTATAGAACAATATTTAAATAGGGAATAAGCAGTTTAAATATAAGACAGATAGAATAAACTCATGTCCATATTTGTTTTTTATAGGTTAGGGAAGCAGTTTGATTTGACTGTCCCTTACTAAATTGTAACAGATAGAAGACAGATAGAATAAACGCATGTCCATATTTGTTTCTTGTAAGCTGTGCCCTTGTTCCGGACAAAGTCTCTTATGTTTTGGCTTGTCCGTAAAGCAAGAATGGGGTGGTCTGCCTTCTTGCAAGACTCACATTCAGTCAAAGATGCCAGCTTCCCTTTTGTGATGTGGTTTCCAAAGAACTTCATTACTGATTTGACCTCTGAAGCGGTCCATGATCTTTTACATTGGCCCTTTTTTTTGGTCTATCAAGCTCTATTAGAAATGTATAAGATCGTTAGTACAACAAAGTACATATGTACAACATAGTTAAATCCACTGTATACAAGAGAGAAATGAATGCCAAAGTAATGGAAAGTTGAAACAAAACCAGACGTGGATGAAGTAGTTGTCAGGTATACAGGTGGTGAAAGGAGCAAGGACTCGGGTTCTTATTAACGGGTTCTTAAAGACGATGGGTTCTTATTAATGGTAATAAAAACAAAAAAATACAAACAAAACTACCCCATGGGGAAAGGGGTAACACACCAAGTACATACGACAACGAAACAGCACAGGACTGCAGACACAAGGAGAATAAATAGGGAGAACAAACAAAGGAGCTAACGAGGGAGGACAAGTCATGGGGCAAATAAAACAGGGCTGCGTTCAGCCCGGACAAAACGTTGCACAACGTTTTTTAAACAGAAACGGTGATGCGTTGAACACATTGTTCTGATGATGCAAGAGTTGCAACTATGGCAGCTGAGAAAGGCCATTCTTTGTGTTCTTTGTGAAGAATTTTCTGAGCCTGATGAAGTCGGTATAAATATGTGTATAATACTACAAAATGAGCCCAATGTTACAGTTACTGCACTTGCTGCCCAGAACACAAGAGAGCATCCCAATCGAGTGAAGGGATTTGTGGAAACTGAAAGCGCACATCTTACCTACAGTAGTTCAGACTAAAACACAATCTATTTACCCTCACACACTAACTTTATATGTTTTTATACTGTTTTAATACCCTATTTTTATTCAAATTTTTAGGAAAAGCAATTATTATCATTGTTTATTTCTAAACCAAATGTCATAGACTTGAAACGAAGCTAAACATATAAACAACTACATAGTTATGTTGATATCCTATATTTTTACAATAAAACTTACAACAAACATATCTTTTAATATCCAGTTGTTGCGTATACCGAGCTGCATTGAACACATTTGTAAATTACTTTCCTTGAACCCATTGTGCGAGTTCACTTTAATACCACGTGCTTTATATACATGTTGCTGCTGATTGGACTGCAGTTCTGACACACCCACCAAACAAGAGAAAACATATCTCAAACCCCGTTGCACACCGGTGCACACCGTTTCCAGGAAACATGACGTTCAACCCGGAAACCGTAGCAAAACGTTGCGCACCGTTTTGAACTTGAACGTGCCCCAGGTAACAAGATGGAAGGGGCTAGACAATCAACAGGAGAGCATATGGCACATAGACAGTATAAGAAATGGACAGAGCGATCTCATTGGAACTCCATTGAGACGATTGAAGCCCGTTTTTGGCGATTTTTTAGCACTTCCGTCCCTGACGCGCAGACTCAAACAGAGCTTGACTATGTAATGTGACGAGAGCAAACCGTCTGTCTTCTAGTGGCTGTGGCATGAGAAATCTGAATCATTCCCTTCCGAAACATGCAGAGGTGGAGAGTGTGAGTAGGAGATGTCCATGAGCGAGGAGAAGGAGACACTTTTGCTAGGTATTCTGATTAATTATTTTGTCATTTTGCCTCCACGTTTCCCCGATTGCCCGCAAGCTTCTCCTCCTGTCCATATGGTATTCTCTCTACTTTGCGACAGAGAGTCGCTTGGTTATGACGCAACCGTTCGCCTACTTTCACTAAAACTGCTCCTACGGGGCCATAACATGAGCTACAAGGTAATGGAGCATTTTATACATTGTCGTGTTTCTTTAGAAATAAATAAAGGACAAATGGAGCCTTCAAACGCCTCAGATGTAAAGTTATTCGCTGTCAAAGTGACACCAAAATGAATGGGAGTCAATGGGAATGCTAACGCAAGTGAAGTTCTGCTACAAGATGACAGCTGCCGCGAGGCTTCAACTTCCGGCCGATGGATTACCCCCTTGATATGGCACAAGGAAACATAACATGAAAAGCCACGTGCTCACCAAACATAACTAACACAAGCACATGGTCAGTAAAACAAATAAATAAATAAATAAATATAGACATGATCAGCTAATTGTTTTAAAAGGTTGTGAGGTGGGATGGATAAATATATTTATATTATTTTATTTGTTGACAGAGTTAAAACAGTTTTTGTTGTTGAATCATATTTTTTCTAGAACATCCTAAAATATAGAGCTCATGACAAATAAAAGTTCCAGATGGAAAAATATTAAATGCAAAAACTAACTAACAGGATTAAGTAGTACGCCTTCATTGCTCAGACAACGCAAGTCAATGGATTTTTTGGAAAAGTATGTCTGACCAGTTAGAAAAGACATGAGTGAGTCAGAAGGTCTGATCTGAATTTGGTGAAGCAAGTTCTAGGCGGAGTCAATTTCTCATAATAATAATAATAATAATAATAATAATAATGTTATATGCATGCTGGCTTTCTCAAGCCAACATAATAAACAGACCTCAGAGAAACATCGACCAATTCAGTATGTAATAAAATTTAATTGTATTCGTTTTATAATAAAACTAAAAACATAAAGGTATTCCGTGCTCTTCAACTGACATGATTAGTTAATCCCAAACCCTGTTAATTTTGTAAGTAGGCCTACGTTCTGTACGTTCACTGATTCTAGCTTCTCTCTTTTCTGTCTCGTTCTTTTCATGTAAACTGAGTAAGCTACACATGCTTACATTTATAAATAGAAACTTTATTTCTATTCTATTTTCAAAATTATTTAGGCCTATACTGTCACACACACCTTTTGATGTAAATAAAAGAAGAGAGTGGTAATAAACATATTATCATGTTACAGTTCACCCTATTATTGATTTTTATTTCCACTTCTCTTTTATCCAAAGAGACGGAACAATTTGCACTGTATTTATCAATGGGAAATACAAAAAAAAAAAAAAAAACAACAACAACAAATAAGCGAGCTGGTTTTCATTTCTCGTTATTCCATTCCAAACAGGAAATCAAATGACCAAAAGATATACTGACCTAACTACAGCTCAGGCAACATATACTTAAATGTGTATCACTTTTAGCACTGTTTTATGAAACTGCAAAGGGTTTCCTGTAAAATAACACCAAAACTGTGTATTTAGGCCAAAGTATGTGGGAATGGGAAGCTTTTATAGGCCAAATCCAGGCGGAAATTCCCCAAAATGGCTAAATAATCTATTTTAGGAGTTAAAGACTATAGTCAAAATGCTTGCCACAATGTGTCAAATTTTTAATATTTAATATACATATATTGACATTTTATTTGTTTTTTTATATTAATTTATTTTTTATTTCCGTTTAAATTTTAGTTCTGTCGGTTTTTATTTATTTCCAGTTAGTAATTTTAGTGCTTCAACTTAAACTTATTTCAGTGATTTGCCAAGGCAACATTTTTAATTTTAGTTTGGGGTTTTTTTTGTTTTGTTTTTTTTTATCCTCATAAATCATAAACAGTGTCTCAGAAAAAGCCTTTTGAAGATTCTGGGCAAAGTGACGTCACTTTACACAGGCTCCTCCCACGCCATTAATTTGACGCCAGAGTTTTGGACGCAAGTTTTGTTGTTGGATGTAAGAATGAACGTATGCATAGCAGTCATCATTTACTCCTGACATCTGAACCGCTGAAAACACAGTGAATTGGTTTTGTTTTTGAAGGGAACACGCCACCCAACATTTAGCACCCCCTGAAAAGGTCTGTATATTAGTTTAATGTTAGTTATAATAAGTTAGTTAGGTGTAACAACTGTGTAATCCGCTGTAAATTGTGCCACTACAGGTCACTTCATCAAAAAGATAAAAGGCGTAGTTTGATGATGCAGTGAATGATTATGGAATTTTATTCAATAGGGACAGAGACGTGAGGACAGAGACTTGGGGTTTCGACAGAGAGGAGAGGTGAGGGGACCCGTGATGACACTGTAGTTCTTGATGAAGAGATAGACGTTAGCAAAACCAAGACATTTCTGGAGTTCCCTTATGGTTTACATAAACACATTTGATATAGAGGAACTGTCGGCTGTAGAACTACATACACAAGTCCTGCTAAACCACATGTCCTCGTATACCATGATTGTTTTTACACAAACACATTTGATATAGACCCCTTTTGCGCCGACGTCACAGTTACGTCACGGCGGGCCACTCAACCGAGGTAACGTACGTTAATCCTGTCAGATCATCCATGCATTGAGTGAGCATGTAGGCGGCTAAAGGGTCGACCAATCTGGTTCCGTCCGTTAAAAATAACTTTTGGAAATAACAATCGCGGTCCTGGACACTGAGTGACCTTACTTACACATTAAGATAATATCGGATTTTCTCCAGTCATTGTTAAAAACCAAGCTAACAATCCTTGCTAACTAGCGTTGAAGCGGCCAGAGGGATCTTTCTGCCTCCACCTAAACTCCGCCCACAAAAAAACGTCACCATGTTTTCCAACTGTAAAAGGGTCTATAGAGGAACTGTCGGCTAGAACTACATACACAAGTCCAGCTAAACCACATGTCCTCGTATACCATGATTGTGTTTACACAAACACATTTGATATAGAGGAACTGTCGGCTGTAGAACTACATACACAAGTCCTGCTAAACCACATGTCCTCGTATACCATGATTGTGTTTACACAAACACATTTGAAATAGACCCCTTTTGCGCCGACGTCACAGTTACGTAACGGCGGGCCGCTCAACCGAGGTAACGTACGTTAATCCTGTCAGATCATCCATGCATTGAGTGAGCGTGTAGGCGGCTACAGGTCGGCCAATCTGGTTCCGTCCGTTAAAAATAACATTTGGAAATAACAATCGCGGTCCTGGACACTGAGTGACCTTACTTACACATTAAGATAATATCGGATTTTCTCCAGTCATTGTTAGAAAACAAGCTAACAATCCTTGCTAAATTGCGTTGAAGCGGCCAGAGGGATCTTTCTGCCTCCACCTAAACTCCGCCCACAAAAAAACGTCACCATGTTTTCCAACTGTAAAAGGGTCTATAGAGGAACTGTCGGCTGTAATCTGTTGTGAACTACATACACAAGTCCTGCTAAACCACATGTCCTCGTATACCATGATTGTGTTTACACAAACACATTTGATATAGAGGAACTGTCGGCTGTAGAACTACATACACAAGTCCTGCTAAACCACATGTCCTCGTATACCATGATTGTTTTTACACAAACACATTTGATATAGACCCCTTTTGCGCGGACGTCACAGTTACGTCACGGCGGGCCGCTCAACCGAGGTAACGTACGTTAATCCTGTCAGATCATCCATGCATTGAGTGAACATGTAGGCGGCTACAGGTCGGCCAATCTGGTTCCGTCCGTTAAAAATAACTTTTGGAAATAACAATCGCGGTCCTGGACACTGAGTGACCTTACTTACACATTAAGATAATATCGGATTTTCTCCAGTCATTGTTAGAAAACAAGCTAACAATCCTTGCTAACTAGCGTTGAAGCGGCCAGAGGGATCTTTCTGCCTCCACCTAAACTCCGCCCAAAAAAAAACGTCACCTTGTTTTCCAACTGTAAAAGGGTCTATAGAGGAACTGTCGGCTGTAGAACTACATACACAAGTCCTGCTAAACCACATGTCCTCGTATACCATGATTGTGTTTACACAAACACATTTGATATAGAGGAACTGTCGACTGTAGAACTACATACACAAGTCCTGCTAAACCACATGTCCTCGTATACCATGATTGTGTTTACACAAACATATTTGATATAGAGGAACTGTCGACTGTAGAACTACATACACAAGTCCTGCTAAACCACATGTCCTCATATACCATGATTGTGTTTACACAAACACATTTGATATAGACCCCTTTTGCGCCGACGTCACAGTTACGTCACGGCGGGCCGCTCAACCGAGGTAACGTACGTTAATCCTGTCAGATCATCCATGCATTGAGTGAACATGTAGGCGGCTACAGGTCGGCCAATCTGGTTCTGTCCGTTAAAAATAACTTTTGAAAATAACAATCGCGGTCCTGGACACTGAGTGACCTTACTTACACATTAAGATAATATCGGATTTTCTCCAGTCATTGTTAGAAAACAAGCTAACAATCCTTGCTAACTAGCGTTGAAGCGGCCAGAGGGATCTTTCTGCCTCCACCTAAACTCCGCCCACAAAAAAATGTCACCATGTTTTCCAACTGTAAAAGGGTCTATAGAGGAACTGTCGGCTAGAACTACATACACAAGTCCTGCTAAACCACATGTCCTTGTATTCCATGATTGTGTTTACACAAACACATTTGATATAGAGGAACTGTCGGCTGTAGAAGTACATACACAAGTCCTGCTAAACCACATGTCCTCGTATACCATGATTGTTTTTACACAAACACATTTGATATAGACCCCTTTTGCGCGGACGTCACAGTTACGTCACGGCGGGCCGCTCAACCGAGGTAACGTACGTTAATCCTGTCAGATCATCCATGCATTGAGTGAACATGTAGGCGGCTACAGGTCGGCCAATCTGGTTCCGTCCGTTAAAAATAACTTTTGGAAATAACAATCGCGGTCCTGGACACTGAGTGACCTTACTTACACATTAAGATAATATCGGATTTTCTCCAGTCATTGTTAAAAAACAAGCTAACAATCCTTGTTAACTAGCGTTGAAGCGGCCAGAGGGATCTTTCTGCCTCCACCTAAACTCCGCCCAAAAAAAAACGTCACCTTGTTTTCCAACTGTAAAAGGGTCTATAGAGGAACTGTCGGCTGTAGAACTACATACACAAGTCCTGCTAAACCACATGTCCTCGTATACCATGATTGTGTTTACACAAACACATTTGATATAGAGGAACTGTCGACTGTAGAACTACATACACAAGTCCTGCTAAACCACATGTCCTCGTATACCATGATTGTTTTTACACAAACACATTTGATATAGAGGAACTGTCGACTGTAGAACTACATACACAAGTCCTGCTAAACCACATGTCCTCATATACCATGATTGTGTTTACACAAACACATTTGATATAGACCCCTTTTGCGCCGACGTCACAGTTACGTCACGGCGGGCCACTCAACCGAGGTAACGTACGTTAATCCTGTCAGATCATCCATGCATTGAGTGAACATGTAGGCGGCTACAGGTCGGCCAATCTGGTTCTGTCCGTTAAAAATAACTTTTGAAAATAACAATCGCGGTCCTGGACACTGAGTGACCTTACTTACACATTAAGATAATATCGGATTTTCTCCAGTCATTGTTAGAAAACAAGCTAACAATCCTTGCTAACTAGCGTTGAAGCGGCCAGAGGGATCTTTCTGCCTCCACCTAAACTCCGCCCACAAAAAAATGTCACCATGTTTTCCAACTGTAAAAGGGTCTATAGAGGAACTGTCGGCTAGAACTACATACACAAGTCCTGCTAAACCACATGTCCTTGTATTCCATGATTGTGTTTACACAAACACATTTGATATAGAGGAACTGTCGGCTGTAGAACTACATACACAAGTCCTGCTAAACCACATGTCCTCGTATACCATGATTGTGTTTACACAAACACATTTGAAATAGACCCCTTTTGCGCCGACGTCACAGTTACGTAACGGCGGGCCACTCAACCGAGGTAACGTACGTTAATCCTGTCAGATCATCCATGCATTGAGTGAACATGTAGGCGGCTACAGGTCGGCCAATCTGGTTCCGTCCGTTAAAAATAACTTTTGGAAATAACAATCGCGGTCCTGGACACTGAGTGACCTTACTTACACATTAAGATAATATCGGATTTTCTCCAGTCATTGTTAAAAACCAAGCTAACAATCCTTGCTAACTAGCGTTGAAGCGGCCAGAGGGATCTTTCTGCCTCCACCTAAACTCCGCCCACAAAAAAATGTCACCATGTTTTCCAACTGTAAAAGGGTCTATAGAGGAACTGTCGGCTAGAACTACATACACAAGTCCTGCTAAACCACATGTCCTCGTATACCATGATTGTGTTTACGCAAACACATTTGATATAGAGGAACTGTCGGCTGTAGAACTACATACACAAGTCCTGCTAAACCACATGTCCTCGTATACCATGATTGTGTTTACACAAACACATTTGATATAGACCCCTTTTGCGCGGACGTCACAGTTACGTCACGGCGGGCCGCTCAACCGAGGTAACGTACGTTAATCCTGTCAGATCATCCATGCATTGAGTGAACATGTAGGCGGCTACAGGTCGGCCAATCTGGTTCCGTCCGTTAAAAATAACTTTTGGAAATAACAATCGCGGTCCTGGACACTGAGTGACCTTACTTACACATTAAGATAATATCGGATTTTCTCCAGTCATTGTTAAAAAACAAGCTAACAATCCTTGTTAACTAGCGTTGAAGCGGCCAGAGGGATCTTTCTGCCTCCACCTAAACTCCGCCCAAAAAAAAACGTCACCTTGTTTTCCAACTGTAAAAGGGTCTATAGAGGAACTGTCGGCTGTAGAACTACATACACAAGTCCTGCTAAACCACATGTCCTCGTATACCATGATTGTGTTTACACAAACACATTTGATATAGAGGAACTGTCGACTGTAGAACTACATACACAAGTCCTGCTAAACCACATGTCCTCGTATACCATGATTGTTTTTACACAAACACATTTGATATAGAGGAACTGTCGACTGTAGAACTACATACACAAGTCCTGCTAAACCACATGTCCTCGTATACCATGATTGTTTTTACACAAACACATTTGATATAGACCCCTTTTGCGCCGACGTCACAGTTACGTCACGGCGGGCCACTCAACCGAGGTAACGTACGTTAATCCTGTCAGATCATCCATGCATTGAGTGAACATGTAGGCGGCTACAGGTCGGCCAATCTGGTTCTGTCCGTTAAAAATAACTTTTGAAAATAACAATCGCGGTCCTGGACACTGAGTGACCTTACTTACACATTAAGATAATATCGGATTTTCTCCAGTCATTGTTAGAAAACAAGCTAACAATCCTTGCTAACTAGCGTTGAAGCGGCCAGAGGGATCTTTCTGCCTCCACCTAAACTCCGCCCACAAAAAAATGTCACCATGTTTTCCAACTGTAAAAGGGTCTATAGAGGAACTGTCGGCTAGAACTACATACACAAGTCCAGCTAAACCACATGTCCTTGTATTCCATGATTGTGTTTACACAAACACATTTGATATAGAGGAACTGTCGACTGTAGAACTACAAACACAAGTCCTGTTAAACCACATGTCCTTGTATTCCATGATTGTGTTTACACAAACACATTTGATATAGAGGAACTGTCGACTGTAGAACTACATACACAAGTCCTGCTAAACCACATGTCCTCGTATACCATGATTGTGTTTACACAAACACATTTGATATAGACCCCTTTTGCGCAGACGTCACAGTTACGTCACGGCGGGCCACTCAACCGAGGTAACGTACGTTAATCCTGTCAGATCATCCATGCATTGAGTGAGCGTGTAGGCGGCTACAGGTCGGCCAATCTGGTTCCGTCCGTTAAAAATAACTTTTGGAAATAACAATCGCGGTCCTGGACACTGAGTGACCTTACTTACACATTAAGATAATATCGGATTTTCTCCAGTCATTGTTAAAAAACAAGCTAACAATCCTTGCTAACTAGCGTTGAAGCGGCCAGAGGGATCTTTCTGCCTCCACCTAAACTCCGCCCAAAAAAAAACGTCACCTTGTTTTCCAACTGTAAAAGGGTCTATAGAGGAACTGTCGGCTGTAGAACTACATACACAAGTCCTGCTAAACCACATGTCCTCGTATACCATGATTGTGTTTACACAAACACATTTGATATAGGAACTGTCAACTGTAGAACTACATACACAAGTCCTGCTAAACCACATGTCCTCGTATACCATTGTGTTTAAATGTTAAAAAACATAAAAAAACATACGGAAGCTGCGAAATCATATAGAGAAGGACTTAACAATGTATTGCTCACGGTTCATGTTAGTTAGCCTAATAATGCATTAACTAATTTTAACAAATCAAACCACATTTACTCAGAACACCTTTTAAAATGAGATCGTAAGTGAGCTTACCCCATTTTACCCCAGGATTTAACCTTGATAAACAGTATTTTCAGGTTATTTATATAACAATGTGTAGTAAAATAACCCCCCCCCCCCCCAAAAAAAAAAAAAAAAAAAAATTTTGTTAAGTCTGTTGTGAAGTGACACCAGAATAAAAATGGCAAAACAAGTTGTTAGCAAGCTGCTAATTCTATTCAATTGTATATGGAAAATTAAGACAATTGAAAATAGTGAAAAATAGACTATGTAGGCTAATGCTAATTATTATGCTAATAATTATTCTACTTTTTGATATTGATATGATGATATACCCAAATAATTATTAGGTATAGCAAAGAAGGATTTTATCTTACAAAGCTATGAAATCCAGTGAAAAATCACAAAAAAAGAGGGCAAGAAAGGAAGACTGAAGACCAATTTTGACCCAGGTAAAACCCTGAGGTCAATTCTAACTGTATTCTAATAGGCTTCATCACACAGTGATCCTAGAATCACTGAAAACTGCAACTAAATAATTGGTTTGTAAATAATGCTATACTTCATTTAGAATGAAAACACAATTTTACATGCATATATGCAATTTTCACATCCATTTTATACACCCCACAC
>NC_142772.1:49885698-49940698 GCF_988280905.1 Pimephales promelas
TTATGTTGAATAAACTTGACAATGCATGTGGTCATGTAAACGTTTCCTTTATCTGAGTCAAGTCATAAGTATAAGTATAAACCGATCGACTCAGCTAGACGTTTGGCCCTTGCTCTTGTTTCTCCCAGCATTTAAAACACATTAACCCGCGTACGTGCTTACTGAAGTGCGCATGTGAAGTGCGCAAAGAGCGCACTGCTAGGGGGGCACACATCGCAAACTCCGACTTTTTCTGACCCAAGAAATTATTAAAACGTGTTTTCATCTCGTGCAGAAATAGGCCCTAGTCAAAATGCTTCATGTAACGGCATGAGGATAGGCTAATGTGTCCGTAAATTTCCCGTTGACAAACAAAAGGATTAGGATCTCTTTTTTTTTTACCTCACTAATAACCTGATCCTATTAATAAACACTCCACTTTTGCTAGCAAAATAGAAAAAAGATTCTCGTATATAAAACGAAGTAGGCTAATAAAACAAGCAAATTAATGAGTAGGCTAAATAATCAAGTTAATAATCAAATGTTAGCCCCGCCCCCTCACGATACTATCGTGTATCGCCGATCTCACAGGCTGACGATAGGGCGATATGAAAATGGAGCATATCGCCCAACACTAATGCAGACGTTTCAACACCGCTTTATTCAGAAATGCATTTATCGATAACGATTTATATTGCATTTTTACACCATGACATAATTAGTAATCATCATAAATATGCATTATTAGAAAGATCAAATCATTAGTTATTTCTGAAGGATCATGTGACACTGAAGACTGGAGTAATGATGATCAATTCAGGAATAAAGTACACTTTACTGTATATTCACTTAGAGAACAGATGATTTACACTGGAGGAATATTACACAAATGTTTCAAAAATATAAGAAACATTTAAAATCTAATAATTAATATTACAGAATACAGATGTTTCGGAGGTTTTAAGAGTAACGCAGGTCGTTGATGTGGATGCGTTTCTCTCTCCAGTCCCTCGGGAAAGAAGTTCCGGAGTAAACCGCAGTTGTCCCGTTACCTCGGCAACACTGTGGATCTGGGAAGTTTCGATTTTCGCACAGGAAAAATGATGCCGAGCAAAATGCAGAAAAACAAACAGAGATTGAGGAGTGAGAACCTCAGCCTGAGCAAGGTAACACACACACACGCACACATATACACACACACTCACTCACTGACTCACTCACTCACTCACTGACTCACTCACTCACTCACTCACTTACTCATTCACTCACTCACTCACTCACTGACTCACTCACTCACTCACTCACTCACTCACTGACTCACTCACTCACTGACTCACTCACTCACTCACTGACTCACTCACTCACTCACTCACTGACTCACTCACTCACTGACTCACTCACTCACTGACTCACTCACTCACTCACTCACTGACTCACTCACTCACTGACTCACTCACTCACTCACTGACTCACTCACTCACTCACTCACTGACTCACTCACTCACTGACTCACTCACTCACTGACTCACTCACTCATTTACTCACTCACTCACTGACTCACTCACTGACTCACTAGGTGTTTCTCAATGTCAAGGATACTTCCTTGGCAGGACGGGTCCTTCCAAGTCATTTCCTTCAGAGGCTAGGCAAGGGTCCTCTTTAGCGTTCGGAGAACACGTAAATGGAACAGGCTAGCAAGTGCACGTCATTGCGTCATTACATCAGTGAAAGGTCCGCTTCGGCGCTGCAAAAATCATTGTGCTGGTGTACTGCACTGTTTAAATACACTTGACAGTCCTTATTTTGTCTTGTCAGTCCTCATAGAAATAAATAAATAAAGGGATAATGTATAACCAGGCGGTTGTTATAGTGAATACAACCCCGCAAACTCTAAAGCAGAGGGGTCTTGATCAGCCGGTTGTATTCGCTGTAACAACCGCCTCGCTATACATTTTCCCACTTATAACATGGCTACCTACCAAATAAATCAATAATTTGACACAAAATATTGATTTAAAAAGGAGTTTATTCATTCAAAAACGATTATATTACCGGAGTTAACAGAACTACCTCCATAGCAACATGATCTAACGTTAGCTGTTAAAACACATGCAATTGTAAAATATGTGACCAACAAAAAAGGCTATGAAGTAAAAATTAAAAAGTTAATCACCAGTAAAAGGGAACAGCTTTAAATCCCCTAAGCAAATTTGAGCCGATATGCAAATAGTTTAACAAACATTAAATAAATGGCTAAACTGAAATTATGCTTACATTTGAAAGCATATTGCCGTTATCACTCCGACTCCGCTAACGGTCGACATTTTTTTATTTTTTGAACAAGATAGCAAAGCTGCGCATAGGATTGTGGGTGATTTAAGAGCGCGAAGGCTACACATATGCATCCTTTCCTGTGTATGGGATATTTTCCGAACGAAGGACTCAGTCCTTGGTTGAAATTCTGAGGATCCTTGACATTGGAACAGTCCTTCGACGGACGTCGATGACGTAGCATCCTCGAAATTCCGGCTTCCGAGGATCCTTCCTTGACATTGAGAAACGCCTACTGACTCACTCACTCACTTACTCATTCACTCACTCACTGACTCACTCACTCACTGACTCACTCATTTACTCACTCACTCACTGACTCACTCACTCACTTACTCATTCACTCACTCACTGACTCACTCACTCACTGACTCACTCACTTACTCATTCACTCATTCACTCACTCACTGACTCACTCACTCACTGACTCACTCACTTGCACACTCACTCACTTACTTATTCACTGACTCACTCGCACACTCACTCACTCACTCACTGACTTGCACACGCGCACATTCACTCACACACTCACTCATTCACTGACTCACTCACTCACTAGTTCACTGATTCACTCACTCGCACACTCGCTCACATTTTTATCACTTACACACTCTCTCACTCACACACACACACACACACACACACACACAGAGTAAATACAGTGAAAATCAATGGGGTCCAATGTTGATCAGCATGTTCTTGTGGCCATGAGTAAATAAACCTGTGTGACTATAGCAACCGGGATTATCAGTAATGGATAATATATGTTATATTATATTTACATCTACATTATATATCCTATTGTTATATATTTATTGTCTTCTTGTGTACCGTTCTGTTTCATAAGTGATTTTGTGTGTGTGTGTGTGTGTGTGTGTCCGTAGGGAAAGCCGGATCTGAACACGGCGCTGCCCATCAGACAAACGGCCTCCATCTTTAAACAGCCGGTCACTAAAGTCGTCAATCATCCGAACAACAAGGTGAAGACTGACCCCCAGCGAGCCGTAGAGCAACCACGACAGGTCAGATCATCACACACACACACACACACACACACACACACGACACTCATATAATGTGGCTCATGCTTATCAGTGTTTAATATTGAGCACTAGAGGGCGCTAAAGCTGCAACAGTTTCTCACTGGAACTCAGACACACACACACACACACACACACACACACACTCTCTCTCTCTGCCATGATGTATCATGTGTAACAATTTCAGTAATTGTAAAAATCTTGTTTTATTTTTATTTAGAAGAATATTATTTTTTTATACATTAAAAAAAATGCCTGATAATAATAAGAATTTGAAAGGAAAACGTGTCTAATTCTCATGAAAATAATCTTAATGGCTCTGAGAAAGGTTTGATTACCTTTTATGTAAAGCATAATTTCTGTGTTTTGATGATGATCATGAGCGGTTCGCTGAGATCCCTCACTATTGTCTTGTCTATTTAATAGTAATGCGGTTAAACCCCATTCTAGTGTTTAATGATGTTCGACTGATCTTCAGGAATATTGCTCTGCAGAAGGTCGGTTCGTGGAATAATTAAAGATAGAGATTAGATACTTTCATGAACTTTATTAATGCAATCAACATTAAAAGACAGTCCGTTTTCTAACTACACAAATTACTTTTATTCATCAAGTATGCATTAATTGATCAAAAATGACATTTATAATGTTACAAAAAAGATTCTATTTCAGATAAATGCTGTTCGTTTGAACTTTCGATTCACCAACGAATCCTGAATTTTTTTCACAATTTCCATCTGTTTCCATCACTGATATTAATCATAACTGTGTCTTGATCATCAGATCCTCATATTAGAGTGATTTCTGGAGGATCATGGTGGAGTAATGATGATAAATTCACAGGAATAAATGACATTTTACTGTATATTCACATAAAGAACAGCTGATGGAATTATATTTGACATTTGTACAGTATTTTGAAGGTATAAATGAGAAACACTGAGCTCATTAGATCGATTCCCGGGGAAGGAACAGATAAACCTCTTCAGTGAAGCCTGAATGTAGGTCTGACTGATGCTGTAGTTCTGGGTCGTGTGTGTGTGTGTGTGTGTTATAGTCGCCGCGGGTGGATTTACTCGACGAGCCCCGTGACGCTCATGGAGGAGCTTTATTTAAGTCTGCAGTTTAATAAATCACACTATGAACTGTTTCTGCTGTTTACAGCTCCCGCTGGACCAACAACTGATGTCTGAGCAGCAGAACACACACACACACACACACACACACACGTCTGTGAAGTGATATCAGTGTTGATGCATACAGGATGATCTGACGTTTTACATTCATAACGTCTCACACATGATAAGGACTGGAAAGCGCTTCGTTGTTGATTAAAAAAATTAAATGAAAATATACGAAACCATTAACATTCACTTCGTTTAATCTGGCCTTCATTCTCTCTGCTGGTGTGTGTGTGTGTGTGTGTGTGCGCAGCTGTTCTGGGAGAAGCGCTTGAAGGGCCTGAGGTCGTCGGACGTGTCGGAGGAAGTTCTCAGGACGATGGATCTGCCCAAAGGCTTACAGAGTAAGATGTGTTAAAGTCCTGTTACAGCGGCTATTGTGTGTGTGTGTGTGTGTGTGTGTAACAGGTATTGGGCCGGACTCATCGGACACGACGCTGCTTTCCAGTATAGTGAGGGTGTGTGTGTGTGTGTGACAGGTATCGGGCCGGACTCGTCGGACGAGACGCTGCTGTCCGCTATAGCGAGCGCTCTACACATGAGCTCAGCGCCCATCACGGGTCAGACCTCCAGCGCCGCCGAGAAGAACCCCGCTATATGGCTCAACACATCCCAGCCGCTCTGCAAAGCCTTCACCGTCACTGATGAAGACATCCGGTGAGTGAGAGAGTGAGAAATGTAGAGGGAAAAGTTGTGAAATTTGGCACACTGATGGAGGACAGTCCCAACATTAACTACAGCAATTTTGGAGTCTCTAACTCTAACCCTCTAGCGCCACCACATGTCCAAAATTCCATCTAACGCTAATAACATTTGAACCAGAGCTAAAGACTAAATTATTTTTGGCTCAAGACAATTCAATTGTTCCATCATTTGACATCATTACCATGCTGGAAAAAAAGTTATTAAAATATTTTTGGTTTACTCAACCATTCTCAAATAATGTGTGGACAAATTCGGTGAAGAGCACGCCAAATTGGATGCGAGGCTGTATCTCTGCAACGCTTTACTGTATTGAGGCGAAATTTGGTGCATGTCATCACATCTCAATGGAAAGATATAATGCATTACATGGTACATTATGAATACATTCATAATGCATTAGACAATGGCATGTTTTCTGATGCATGTGATTGTCATGCAGCATTTTCACTCTCTGTTTGGACATAAACCTGCTTGTTCAAGACATGTTTACTGATAGGTTTGTTGTGAAATCGGCCGGCTTGTTAATATTCCTGTGTAATTGCGAAGTGATGCGATGTGAAGTTTGAAAGTATTATGTATTCATCAAGTTCCCCCTCTGTCGAGGCGTGTCGCTTAGCGTTGGGAATCAGGCGTCGCAGTTCAAGCCGAGCTGAAACTATCCGCGAGATTCATTTCACTCCGAGGCTCCGAGGGCAAATTGGATGCTTGCTGTATGAAAAACACAAGAGAAATAAGACTTTCCTGCTGTAGTTGTTTTCTGTCTGGTGTTCCTGCAGCATACAGATGCGACGTCTCGTCCTCCACATACACTAATAGTGGGACTGGCAAATTTGTGATATGAAAACAAATGTTGTGGTGTGATTATAGTTGTTAAAACTGTAAAAAAAGTGATTAAACCGCTGATCTAGACTGTTACTACTTAACCAATGAGCTAACTAACCAGCCAACTAATCAACCAACTAACTAACTAACCAACCAACTAATCAACTAACTAACCAACCAACTAACCAACTAGTCAACTAACTAACCAACCAATCAACTAACCAACCAACCAAACAAACTAGTCAACCAACTAACCAACCAACCAACCAACCAACCAACTAATCAACTAACTAAGCAACCAACCAACCAACTAACTAACTAATCAACTAACTAACCAACAAATCAACTAACTAACTAATCAACTAACTAACCTACCAACCAAATAACCAACCAATCAACTGATCAACCAACTACTCAACTAACTAACTAACTAACTAACTAACTAACTAACCAAACAAACGAACAACTAACCAACCAACCAACTAACCAACTAACTAAGCAACCAACCGACCAACCAACCAACTAATCAACTAACCAATTAATCAACTAACCAACCAACTACCAAATAACTAACCTGCTAATCAACTAACTAAGCAACCGACCAACCAACCAACTAACCAATTAATCAACTAACCAACCAACTACCAAATAACTAACCTGCTAATCAACTAACTAAGCAACCAACCAACCAACTAACTAATCAACTAACTAACCAACCAATCAACTAACTAACTAATCAACTAACTAACCTACCAACCAAATAACCAACCAATCAACTGATCAACCAACTACAACCAACTACTCAACTAACTAACTAACTAACTAACTAACCAAACAAACGAACAACTAACCAACCAACCAACTAACCAACCAACTAATCAACTAACCAACTAACTAAGCAACCAACCGACCAACCAACCAACTAATCAACTAACCAACTAACTAAGCAACCAACCGACCAACCAACCAACTAATCAACTAACCAATTAATCAACTAACCAACCAACTACCAAATAACTAACCTGCTAATCAACTAAATAATTAACCAACCAACTAAACAACTAAATAATTAACTAATCAACTAAATAATTAACCATCCAACTAACTAAATAATTAACCATCCAACTAACCAAAAAACAAATAAAAAACGAACAATTAAATAAAACACAAACAAATAAATAAAAAAACAAACAAAAAACAAATCAATTAAATAATAAAAACAAAGAAATCATTAAATTGACATATATATATTTAAATACATAACTAAACATACCAAAAAAAAAACCTAATAAAAACAAACAAATAAAAACACAAAAAAATGAAATAAAAAAACATTCAAATCATTAAATTGACAAATATTTAAATGCATAAGTAAATGTCTCCATATATGATGTAGTGATGAAAAGTTAAGATAATTGATTTAAAAAGAAACTGAACTTGAGTTTTAGATATTTTTTTATGAGTTTTATGTCTTTGAAATATGTTCTGAACATCATTAGCACAGACGAGTGTCTGGTTTAAGAGTGTGGAACTCATTCAGACGATGATGATAAATTAATGTTGGATAAACCTTGTGTTGGTATATTGTTCTGGTGTCAGTGGATTCAGTCGTTCTCACACACACATATGTTTCCTACACTGAGATATATCCAGTCCTGAGCACTAGAGGGCAGTAGACGCACGCGTGACTCTGGAGTTAATGACC
The DNA here is from genome assembly GCF_988280905.1 of Pimephales promelas. NCBI lineage: Eukaryota > Metazoa > Chordata > Actinopteri > Cypriniformes > Leuciscidae > Pimephales > Pimephales promelas. Next base: position 49,893,462 of record NC_142772.1, read on the forward strand.
CGAGACTGAGAGATTAAACCCCAGATGAGCAGCCGTCCTGTCGAGTGGACCCGACCTCACTGATACACACGCTCCGCTCGTCACGTATAGACATTTATTCCTGTCGTCAAATGAAGATGTGTGTGTGTGTCCGTTCTGGCGTTCAGAGGGAATGCAGGAATGTCAGAGTTCATAATCCGATCATTATAATTCAGGACGAGCAGCAAACGCTCCTTCCTGTGTGTCTCGCAGTGGCTCTGATGGGGATGCTGTGTGTGTGTGTGTGTGTGTGTGTTGTTACTGTAAAGCATCTGATGGCGGTCACAGGCTAATTCCAGAACAGAGAAACAAATTACACTTATATTTTCTATGAATGCCACATATTAATGCAAGATATTTTCATTTCCCTCCGTCTCTGAGCTTCATATTAAAGGCATAATTCAGCCAAAAATGATAATTCTGTAAGTCCTGTTTGACGGGCATCCTTTCTTCTGCGGGAATATGGGCAATAATGTCAGGGTTATTATTGTTAACTAAAACTGTCGGAAACATTTTATTTTAAATAAAGATGAAATTAAAGGGACACTCCACCCATTTGCATTAAGCTTTCCATTGTTATAAACTCGAGCGGTCGAATGGTCGAGCAACACTGCCGTTTTCCCCGAGACGAGAGAAATCTGCTATTTACCTTTTTCACTTCCTCCTACAATGACGCAAAAACCGCCATTTTAACGCCATTGAGACTCTAGTAGCCTAGCTGCGCGCGGTTACCAGTAGGCGTGGCCTCCCAAGTGCATTCTGGGAGTTGTTGTGTTTCATCCACATAAGCCAAAAGTACTTTTTCTGGCTTTTAGAAAGTCTAGAAATAATTTCACATTTCTTCTACATAAATGACACATTTTATATACGAAGAGTTCAGATGCAAAAGCCTCTAAGTGCCATTTGAAATTTTCTTCTAGAATGTTAATTTTTATCAAGCTTGTATATTTAAGTTCAGTAATTTCACTTGAATGACAATTAATAGGTATTTCATTGCCATTTTTGAGTGAAATTACTCAACTTAAATATACAAACTTGATAAAAATGATCATTCTAGAAGAAAATTTCAAATGGCACTCAGAGGCTTTTGCATATGAACTCTTCGTACACAATCGTCTTTCCAGAGAAGTGTCCCTTTAAATCATTTAGCCTTGGGAAAAACACTCAAAGAAATAAAACACACTAAAAATTAAATAAAAACTGAAATAAAATAAATAGTATAGTATAAAAGGACAAATGCACAAAACAAAGTTGCTAAAATTACACTGGAAACGGAAAATGTGAAAATACATGCTAATTCAAAACATTTAAAAAATACAATAATATATAATTAAAACTAAAATAATTTTGGAGACATTTGTTTAAATATCGTTTGTGTTTCACCGAAGTCATTTGGGTTTGTAACGACCGGAATAATGATAGGCTGATTTCACACAGTACCTCTGAGACGTGTGTGTGTGTGTGTGTGTGTGTGTAACAGTTTAGCTCACACTGTTGCGCTGCTGAAACACAGCAGGTGTTAATGTGTGAATGTGTTCACGGCTCTGGGTTTGCATCTCGATCTCCTGAAGTGAAGCCAGCGGCGGCTGATCTGGGAACAGCAGCCATGACAAATGTGTGGCGATTTTCATTTTTAATTGGGAACCATTTTAGGCACTGGTGTTTTTCTCTTGTTTGCACTGCATGTCAAACTGCATTCTGGGATTGGGTTCTGTGTGAAGGAAACATGCGATTCCGGCGCAAACCCTATTCCTGTGCGGACGGACAGCCGGAGGGAATTATGGGTAGAGATGATAGACGAGAACATCAACAACACTGGACCCTGTGAGGGTTATTATCATCAACTAAAACTATTGAAAACATTTACATTTTTTTAATCAACCTTAAATAAATTATATTAAAAATATATATATTTCGTTAGTCACTTTAAAATTTCTATAATAGTCTACTAATACTCTATACCCTAATAGCTTTACCCTAAAAATAAATAAATAAGTAAAACTGGAAAAAAGAAGAAAAGCCAAAATTGTAAAAATGAGACAAAACAAAGATTATTAAATGAAAAAATTAAATGATGTCTGAGTTGGCTGAAATCAGTTGGTTCAAGCAATAAAATTACGAAATAAAATGAAAATAATATAAATTAAACCGAATTAGTTTGAAAACAACAACTAGTAAAAACATAGTAAAATTACTAAACATTAAACTAAAACGTTGCTTTGGAAAACTTACTGAAATGAATAAAAACTAAAACTGAAATTTCACCACAGAATAAAAAACAAAAAAAGTTTTTTGTGAATGTAATAATGATTGCAGAAACATTAAAGTTAAATGGCTTTTATTCCATTTTAGGTACATTTTCAGTCATTTTATTATATGCTTTTGTATGGAAACGTATTTCCGCCACAGGATGTGTATTGGACATCGCCACCTTGAGGAATAAGGGTGAATTGCGTTTGAGTCATCAGAGATTCAATTAGTATCGGCCGATATCGGTTCATTTTTAACGTTATCGGCCCAATAAGGATTTTTCTGATATATTAGAGTTGATCAATAATGTATTATTTCCTTCAGATGCGCACTGTTCATCATGATGATTATGAATTGCTTGAAATATGATTGAAATCCCTTCAAAAAAGGCAAATACAGTTCAGTGCAACATGTGTCATATCAGCCACATAACATTATCATGAGAACATCATAACTGTGTGTTTGGGGAGACTTTTGTTTTGTAATCAGACTCTCAAAAATTACATAAAGGTTTAGGTTTATCGGCCGATATATCGGGTATCGGCTTTCAAATATAAAGAATTATTGGTTATTATCGGTATTGGCCAAAATTTTCTTATTGGTGCATCCCTACTAAATATACTTGCATTATTATATTTGCATTATTACATTCGCTAGTTAACTAGAAAACAGACATTATTTTATTATTTTACTCTCGTTATATTGTTTCTAGTGAATGGATTGAGGGATGCTGAGACGGTTGAAGGGGGAGGGTGGTGAACGGTGTGTGTTTGAGGGAGACAGAGGATTGTGTGTGTGTGTGGTTGAGGGTCAGAGGTCATGAGAGATTGATTGACAGGCCTGAGGGGGGGTGAGACGCAGATAAAGTGAGGTCAGTGTTTTGTGTTTGACTTCATCCCTCTCATTCTGTCTCCTCAGGGAGCAGGAGCTGAAGGTCCATCTGTGTGTGTGTGTGTGTGTGTGTGTGTGTGTGTTTGACTCTCTGTCTCTCTCTCTCTCTCTCTCCTCAGGGAGCAGGAGCTGAAGGTCCATCAGGCCCGGCTCAGTCTGGAAGAAGCTCTGATGGCCGACACTTTGGCCCGGGCCGCCGAGTCCAGTCGAGACCCCCAGGGCCGAGCGCCGTAGAGAACCGACAGGTGAGGAACTGAGCGATTTTAAAGGGATGGTTCACCCAAAAATGAAAATTAGCCCATAATTTACTCACCCTCTAGTAGGGTTGGGAACCGAGAACCGGTTCTTTTCCGGAACCGGTGGTGTTTTTAAAAAAATATCGGAACCGTGCAAAATTCCTAAGTTTCAGTTCCTAAAACGGTTCTGGTGCGATATGAGGGCGAAGTCATAGGAGTAGATTATCCTTTAGCGTCTCACCTCAAGCGCAGACAGAGAGAGAGAGAGAGAGTAGAGCTGCATGATTAATCTTTAAAAGATTTCGATTCAAACACCTACGCCGTCTTATTTTACGGAAGTAAAGACGCTAACTGAGATTCTTTCGGACACACGTCAGCAGGATTCGTGCATAGAGGCTATTGAATCGGAACCGGAACCGGAACTGGAAAATTTCTCACGATTCCCAACCCTACCCTCCAGTCATCCTACTGTATATGACACAGCATATCAGACGAATACAATCGGAGTTATTTAAAAAAAAAAAGGTAAACGGACTGCATTTATATGGCACTTTCATAGACCCAATGGTCACCAAAGCGCTTTACATTTGCCTCACATTCACCCATTCACACACTCATTCATACATCGACATCTGTCCATCATAAAAGTGCATCTATCCATCATAAAAGCGCATCTGTCCATCATAAAAGTGCATCTATCCATCATAAAAGTGCATCTATCCATCATAAAAGTGCATCTATCCATCATAAAAGTGCATCTATCCATCATAAAAGCGCATCTGTCCATCATAAAAGCGCATCTGCCCATCATAAAAGTGCATCCATCCATCATAAAAGTGCATCTGTCCATCATAAAAGTGCATGTGTCCATCATAAAAGTGCATCTGTCCATCATAAAAGTGCATCTATCCATCATAAAAGTGCATCTATCCATCATAAAAGCGCATCTGTCCATCATAAAAGCGCATCTGCCCATCATAAAAGCGCATCTGTCCATCATAAAAGCGCATCTGTCCATCATAAAAGTGCATCTATCCATCATAAAAGTGCATCTATCCATCATAAAAGTGCATCTATCCATCATAAAAGTGCATCTATCCATCATAAAAGTGCATCTATCCATCATAAAAGTGCATCTATCCATCATAAAAGCGCATCTGTCCATCATAAAAGTGCATCTGTCCATCATAAAAGTGCATCTATCCATCATAAAAGCGCATCTGTCCATCATAAAAGTGCATCTATCCATCATAAAAGTGCATCTATCCATCATAAAAGTGCATCTATCCATCATAAAAGTGCATCTATCCATCATAAAAGTGCATCTATCCATCATAAAAGTGCATCTATCCATCATAAAAGCGCATCTGTCCATCATAAAAGCGCATCTGCCCATCATAAAAGTGCATCCATCCATCATAAAAGTGCATCTGTCCATCATAAAAGTGCATCTATCCATCATAAAAGCGCATCTGTCCATCATAAAAGTGTATCTGTCCATCATAAAAGCGCATCTGTCCATCATAAAAGTGCATCCGTCCATCATAAAAGTGCATCTGTCCATCATAAAAGTGCATCCATCCATCATAAAAGTGCATCTGTCCATCATAAAAGTGCATCTATTCATCATAAAAGTGCATCTGTCCATCATAAAAGTGCATCTATCCATCATAAAAGCGCATCTGTCCATCATAAAAGTGCATCTGTCCATCATAAAAGTGCATCCATCCATCATAAAAGTGCATCTGTCCATCATAAAAGTGCATCTATCCATCATAAAAGTGCATCCATCTATCATAAAAGTGCATCTGTTCATCATAAAAGTGCATCTGTCCATCATAAAAGTGCATCTATCCATCATAAAAGTGCATCCATCTATCATAAAAGTGCATCTGCCCATCATAAAAGTGCATCTGTCCATCATAAAAGTGCATCTATCCATCATAAAAGTGCATCTGTCCATCATAAAAGTGCATCTATTCATCATAAAAGTGCATCTGTCCATCATAAAAGTGCATCTATCCATCATAAAAGCGCATCTGTCCATCATAAAAGTGCATCCATCTATCATAAAAGTGCATCTTTCCATCATAAAAGTGCATCTGTCCATCATAAAAGTGCATCTATTCATCATAAAAGTGCATCTGTCCATCATAAAAGTGCATCTATCCATCATAAAAGCGCATCTGTCCATCATAAAAGTGCATCCATCTATCATAAAAGTGCATCTGCCCATCATAAAAGTGCATCTGTCCATCATAAAAGTGCATCTATCCATCATAAAAGTGCATCTGTCCATCATAAAAGTGCATCTGTTCATCATAAAAGTGCATCCATCCATCATAAAAGTGCATCTGTCCATCATAAAAGTGCATCTATCCATCATAAAAGTGCATCTGTCCATCATAAAAGTGCATCTGTTCATCATAAAAGTGCATCTATCCATCATAAAAGCGCATCTGTCCATCATAAAAGTGCATCTGTTCATCATAAAAGTGCATCTGTTCATCATAAAAGTGCATCTGTCCATCATAAAAGTGCATCTGTTCATCATAAAAGTGCATCTGTCCATCATAAAAGTGCATCTATCCATCATAAAAGTGCATCCATCTATCATAAAAGTGCATCTGCCCATCATAAAAGTGCATCTGTCCATCATAAAAGTGCATCTATCCATCATAAAAGTGCATCTGTCCATCATAAAAGTGCATCTATTCATCATAAAAGTGCATCTGTCCATCATAAAAGTGCATCTATCCATCATAAAAGCGCATCTGTCCATCATAAAAGTGCATCCATCTATCATAAAAGTGCATCTTTCCATCATAAAAGTGCATCTGTCCATCATAAAAGTGCATCTATTCATCATAAAAGTGCATCTGTCCATCATAAAAGTGCATCTATCCATCATAAAAGCGCATCTGTCCATCATAAAAGTGCATCCATCTATCATAAAAGTGCATCTGTCCATCATAAAAGTGCATCTGTCCATCATAAAAGTGCATCTATCCATCATAAAAGTGCATCTGTCCATCATAAAAGTGCATCTGTTCATCATAAAAGTGCATCCATCCATCATAAAAGTGCATCTGTCCATCATAAAAGTGCATCTATCCATCATAAAAGTGCATCTGTCCATCATAAAAGTGCATCTGTTCATCATAAAAGTGCATCTGTCCATCATAATAGTGCATCCATCCATCATAAAAGTGCATCTATTCATCATAAAAACGCATCTGTCCATCATAAAAGTGCATCTGTTCATCATAAAAGTGCATCTGTCCATCATAAAAGTGCATCTGTCCATCATAAAAGTGCATCCATCCATCATAAAAGTGCATCTGTCCATCATAAAAGTGCATCCATCCATCATAAAAGCGCATCTGTCCATCATAAAAGTGCATCCATCCATCATAAAAGTGCATCTGTCCATCATAAAAGTGCATCTATTCATCATAAAAGCGCATCTGTCCATCATAAAAGTGCATCCATCCATCATAAAAGTGCATCTGTCCATCATAAAAGTGCATCCATCCATCATAAAAGTGCATCTGTCCATCATAAAAGTGCATCTATCCATCATAAAAGTGCATCTGTCCATCATAAAAGTGCATCTATTCATCATAAAAGCGCATCTGTCCATCATAAAAGTGCATCTGTCCATCATAAAAGTGCATCTATCCATCATAAAAGTGCATCTATCCATCATAAAAGTGCATCTATCCATCATAAAAGTGCATCTATCCATCATAAAAGCGCATCTGTCCATCATAAAAGCGCATCTGCCCATCATAAAAGTGCATCCATCCATTATAAAAGTGCATCCATCCATCATAAAAGTGCATCTGTCCATCATAAAAGTGCATCTGTCCATCATAAAAGTGCATCTGTCCATCATAAAAGTGCATCTATCCATCATAAAAGTGCATCTGTCCATCATAAAAGTGCATCTATCCATCATAAAAGTGCATCTGTCCATCATAAAAGCGCATCCATCCATCATAAAAGTGCATCGGTCCATCATAAAAGTGCATCCATCCATCATAAAAGTGCATCTGTCCATCATAAAAGTGCATCTGTTCATCATAAAAGTGCATCTATCCATCATAAAAGTGCATCTGTCCATCATAAAAGTGCATCTATCCATCATAAAAGTGCATCTGTCCATCATAAAAGTGCATCTGTCCATCATAAAAGTGCATCTGTCCATCATAAAAGTGCATCTATCCATCATAAAAGTGCATCTGTCCATCATAAAAGTGCATCTGTCCATCATAAAAGTGATGACGTTTAGGGTGTGTTGAATGAAGTGAGCTGGGCGCAGTGAACACTACATAGGGACCCTGTCCAGCGATGTGGGTTTAGAGCCTTTTTACAGTTTTGTGGAATTTAATATTTCATCACGAGCATCAGTGCAGCACACGCATGTTAATGACACACACACACACACGAGCACAGGGGAGAGTTGGTACTGATGGAAACGTGCAGAAGTGTGTCTCGCTGTCATGAAATATTCACGGGCTCATTAAGACGCGTGTGAAGAGTCTCATCACTCCATCCTCGTCCTCCTCACTCCCTCTTCATCATCCCGCACTCGTTCTTCCTTAAAGGGAATTAATAGTTAATATTCCTCCGTTCTCCGGCTGTCAGCGCTCCTCAGTTCACCCGAATCAGCTGAGGATCTGCCAGCCTCTTCTGAACGCTGACGTGTGTGTGTGTGTGTGTGTGTGTGTGTGTGTGTGTGTGTGTGTGTGTGTGTGTGTGGCTGTCCTGAACTCTCTCGACTGCTTGATTCAGATGTATGACGGATCAGAGGACGCTTCTGTTCTCTCGTAGAGCGCCGTATACGAACCCTCCTGTCTGCAGGTCACACTCGCTGTCTCTAGGGTCCGTTTGGAGATACTGTATAAAAAATATACATTTTTAATAGTGCTGGGCAATGATGAATCACACCCCTGTGTGTGTGTGTACTGTGTGTATATATGAAGAAAAAATAGTTATTTGTAAAATATTTCTATTTATAAATAATATAAATATATGTACTGTGTATTAGGGGTGGCACGGTTCACGAAACCGACGGTTCGGTTTGTATCACGGTTTTAGGGTCACGGTTTTCGTTTCTGTACAGTTCTTGTTATTTTATTTTTTTTCTTTTAATCTTTAACATTCCAAAATTTCTTAAATACTATATATACACACACATACATATTATGTAAACTCAAATGTTTATTTTGGATCCGATTATTCGTTGCCCAGCACAAATTTTTAATAATACAAAAGATATACATGTATGTTTGTTTGTGTACTTCTATGTTGATGTTGTGTTTTGTTGGATGTGTGGTCCTTATTTGCATATTTACCACATGATTAATCTACACCAGTAATTTGCATATGAAATATAACATTTTTATGAAAATAAATCCTTTAATGATGATCTGGGGCTCGTTCTTCGTACGTCGCTAACTCAGTTAGCTGGATTTGATTGTTGGCGATTTGCCATGATCTTGGATCGTTTGGTTCTTCGACGCTCATCCTGGACTTGCTGTCATAGCAACAGGTCCGTCAGCTTGAAGCTGCTCGCGAGCAGGCTTATTTCATGTAAACAGGGTTAGATCGCGGCTGATACGGGAAGTCCTTCAGCGCAGCGCGATAGTGTAGCCTAATTTCTGAGATTTATTTTTGTTTTCTCGTGAAACGATCGTCGTGAGGGTGTCGTTTAAATACATTATTATTTTGTTGGAAATGCACATTAATGTTCGATTTGATATCGGGCTTCAACAACAGCACAAAATGTTTGCATTGCCCTAAAATTATTTGCGAGTGGCTTCCTTTACACTATTGGAGATGCGGAGAACTTGATAAGCTTTCTGTCGTGCCATTCACAAAGTAGTGCTCTTAGTTTTTTTTTTTTTTTTTTTTGCCAACTTAGGGTATATTATAATTTTTAATGAAGATAATGCAATCATGATGACCATGCCGATTATGACTTACAGTCCCTCAGGCTTAACTTACGTGATTGGTGCCATACACTGTATACACACATGTTCCCATCAAGGCCTCAATGAAGGGATTTTGTGAGCAGAAAGGGGGCTTATACAGTGCAGCCAAATTACTATTACAATTTTTAATATTCCAGATTTGGAATATTATATCACTTTTTTTAAAAGGCATTTGACTGAGTAAAATCTTTTAGATGGTGTGTGACCATGTTCTATATCACAGATCAGTGTGAAAGCAAAATGGCCAGGATCTGTGCATGACTCAAGAATTTTAAGAGATTCACATTTATGAACATTATTTGAACATGGTAAGGAAAATTATAAATATCAAACTCACGGTATTACATACACTTATGCTGAGAACTGCATTTTTCCATTAAACAGGTGATTACAACAGGATCCTGCATGGAGACAGGTGTTTCATGACCCCATTCCCTGACCCAAACCCCAGACCAGTTACAATGCAGCTCTAGGACAAGGGCACACAATGACATGAGCTTTGGCCAATAAAGGGAAGATTTCAATGTCTAAAAACCCTGAGGGTTGCACCTGACAGGGCCTGTGACATTGCATGTGCCATATTACACAACACTGCCAACATCAGAAAAAGAAAAAAAAAATGTTTAATTAAGCCTAAAATAAAAGACAAGACAAATTTGCAAAACTCTTGCTTACAGTTTTATTTCAATAGTTCTTTGTAAAGAAAAGCCAGTTATTCAGTCAGCTTTTTAAAAGATATTATGCAAGGTCAGTAATAGTACTCTGTGTGATTTTACTCTGAAGTTTATTTTGAAGCAACTCTATTTCTAGTGCAATTTTTTCTTAGTCAAGTTCTGTTTCTCCCCCTGATTTTTGTTTTTTCAAAATACTCTATTTTCTGTTGAAGACTCATATAGGGAACAAATGCAACAAATAAAAAGCAAAAGTTGTCTCTACACTGCCCACCCCTGTATCACTGCTGTGTGCAGACTCTTCTGTAGGCCTTTCTGTACATGTGGACTCCTGTCAGAAATAATAGGCATAGGCACAAGTATAAATCAATTAAAGCCATCAATTAAATTAAAGTACTTCCTCCAAAGGACAGTCATCTGAGAAGTTTTCTTCACTCTCCAGTGCAATGTGATTGATAACTCATGGCAAAATATTTTTTACATTAACATACGTTTATCAGTTTTTACTTTCACAAGACAAAGCAATTTATCATTACTCAAGATTTAACAGTTGAAATGACTAAACCAGCCAATTTGGATTATAGGTCTACTTCATTTAATGCAGCAACAAATTATTTCACAGTGTACAAAGATAATTTAAATCTCATTTCCCAGTGATGAAGGTGTTGCTGCTACTGGTCCCTGATGTGGGTCTGGAAGAGCTGAACCCAGGGATGCCCTTCACAACAGGGCAATTCACATTCAACCCAAGGGTCAGCTCTTCTGCCAGGGTCAGGAGCATCATTATTATTATTTTTCTCAGCATTTTTCCTGTTTGCTTTTATAAACAGACAATCATTTATTTAACAGTGCCTTTTTAAAAGAGACTAGTAGTCCTATAAGGCCTAAAATTACCATTAAGTAGAATATTTTTGTACTTCACTTTGACCATGTCCATTATTATAGTGTGGTGACTCGACATTACAATGAACAAAGTAATTATGAAATTATGAAAATAAAAATAAAATAATAATAAGTTATTAAAACATCTAACATGGTCACCACAAACGCATTTAATTTGTCTTCTAGTTTTGCCAGCACTCTCTCCTGGCTTTTGCACACTTTGAGGTGTTCCCTGGCGTTTTAATTAAAGACTGAAATTCAGCATAACCTTGCATTAAAAGCGCGTGCTCTGCTTGGGAGAAAAACTGGGCGTGTTCTTTGGCCATGCTGAACAGCCAATAGCAGCGCTGCTGATCACTGGTTCTGTTATCGATACATGTCACCTTTTAAACCAACGCGAGAACGCGCAGTTATCTCAGATAACTCAATCCAGCGATACTAATCATAAACAACAGGTGTGTTCGAAGAACCCAATTAGCCGGATCATGATTAGCACGATGATATCATCTTAGATGTCTCATTTGATCTCGGATGTTTTAAGCAACGTACGAAGAACGAGCCCCTGATTGTAAGTTGTGTGTGGATGTTGATCTGGTGCAGGTTAGAGGAGTGTAATGAGTGTGTGTGTCCAGCGGGGGCCGTAGACCGCAGTCCTGCTTCTGGACGGGGACTAATGCTCTCTGCAGAACTTTTATGTATATATTCTCAAAAGATATCAGCAAACATGATAAAATACATTCAAATGAGTGTTTGGACAAAGTTTGTAAGTCTTTTGAACAGCCTTTTTTGCAGAAATGTTTCATTAATGTGCAAAAATGACACACAAATTGCCACTAAAACTAGACTTAGTCTCTCTCTGTGTGTGTGTGTGTGTGTGTGTGTGTGTGTGTGTGTGTGTGATGTGGGATTTATGGATTTTATTGAACTAACTTTTCAACTTTCCCATTCATTTTCAATGACATTTTTCATGCACTTGTGTATGGCTCTGACCTCTTCTCTGATTGGCTGCATTGGTCATATGTTAATGAGCTCATGATGTCATGTATATTGTCATGAATGTGTGCACAGCAGATGTTGATGTTGTTGGACTGGTGGGACGGGGTTTGTTTATGAGGTGTTTCTGATGTGAATGCAGAAGAGCTTCAGCTTCACGACACAAAACACCATTTAAATACAAATTAGCCAGCGCACGCAAACCAGTAGCATTTGCATGAATCCCACAGGCGGGTCACATGATAAATGAGTCTGTCGAGAGATGTTTCCTTTCATTTAATCGAGGAACAGGCCCGTTTGCACACACACACACAGTTTGCACACACTCCCTGCTTTTGTGTGTGTGTTGTCCAATGAAGCATTTTCTCATGAATTTCTCCTTTCATTTACTAGTGCAGCACCTTTAACTGACTGAGTTAGTATAATTAACAAAACTATAAAAAACTAACTTGAAATATACAGGTGAAACTGGAAAAATGAGAATATGGTGCAAACGTTCATTTATTTCAGTAATTCATCTTAAAATGTGAAACTAATAGACTTATTACAGGCAAAGTGAGATATTTCAAGCCTTTATTTGTTATAATGTTGATGATTATGGATTACAGATATGAAAAGGATATCTTGTGAAAAGGTTTTCATATCTGTAATGTCTGATAATATTCATATTTATATTTTGAAAGCGTAACGTTTTTCCTATTAAAAAATTTTACCAATGAAAAACAAACGAATTATTATTTCTCCTTCTCACTTTGAAACTAAATAAATAATTGAATGTCATATAAAAATTAATATATATGTGTCTCAGCAATACTAGAATGACCGTGGCGTTGTGATTTATTGTGTTGTGTGTGTGAGTGGCTCGTCTCTCGTCTCTTCATCATTCACACCGTACAATCCAACACAATCATTCTTTCACATAATTGCTCTGATATTAATGTTTTATCAGTTAATTGCCGGCATAGCGTCGCTGACTTCTAATGACATCACGTTTAGACGCGCGTGTGTGAGGATTCAGAGTCACTCACAGGAGAAATCCCTCAAACTCGTTACGGTAACGTCTCGTCTGTCTGCGTGAACGAAACCAACGCAGCGTTCGTTCATCCTAATCTTAATCCAACACTAACTAATGCATTGTTTTATCAGAAGTTATAGTATCTGTTAATATTATTTAACAGACCTGAACTAACAGTTATGATCAGCTAATCTGTTGTTTCTGACGTCACAAATGACCTTGTAACCAATCAGATCAACGTGTGATCGTCAACCAGTGGATCTCTGAGGGAGTGAGTGAGTGGAGGCGGGGCTCATCTGCATATTCATACAACTGCAAATACTAAATGAGGCATGGGTGTCGAGTTACATTCAAGATATTTTAAGGCATAAATATTTTTTTTTAAGGAAAAAACACCTTTAAATTTTTGACTACAGAGGGACTTTAAATTACTATTATTACTATTTAGCAAGTGTGTTGATAGTCTGTATTGACACATTCTGCCTTAAACCACTTCCTTCCACTGTAGAAAAATGAAGCCAAAATATCCCAGAAACGGTATTTGCGATGACATCATTTGGAGCCCGAGGTCCCGCCCACACCCATTCGTTTGCTCGTCATCTGTCAATCATTACACCACACCCCAGTTTCATAGCATCAAATAACTAACTAAAACCAAACTTATTGGACAGTTGAACATACGTTAGCGTGATGAGAACTACCTAAAATGACAGAAACCATCTTCAGGAAATGTAATTGGCTCACATCCCATTGCATTACATGAAGAGGGCGAGGTTTATGATTGATACTACAGCCGGCCACCAGGGGGCGATCAAGATCACTTTTCAAGGTCAAGGTACTTTATATTGTCTCTCCCATAGGAGAAATTTGTCTTTGATGAGATGAGAGAACTACTGCAACACAACCCACCAAAACATCCATCATTCAAACACTCGTCCCCAAACTACAACACTATACTAAACGAAAATACAAAGATAAACTCCTGTATGTATATTACCTCTAATCCACCAACAATACATGCAGGTGTATTGCCACGTCACTGGAGGTGCTTATGAATCAGTTTTGTGGACAATGAAACAAACAGATGTAGTAGCGATTATGCTTTCTAACGGGAGCCTGTGTCTCCTACCATACACAACACAACACAACACACACGAAGGGCCGATCAACCCTATCACACACATCTCGAACACATCTCCTCAGGACTCGGGTAATAACGGGACTGAAAGCATAAAGCGTGCGAGCTGAGCCGACTAGTGACCAAACTACGATCTTAGACGAGCTCCAGCCCCCAACGCTCTGTTTGCTGTGCCGAGAGTGTGTAATTACTGCTTCACACAAACTCTTAAATTGTAGGGCAGTTTGTGTTAATTACCCCCTTTATCCTGAAATCTCGGCGTAAGTGAAAAGCTTCTGCTAATGAAGATGCAAATTACCCGCGCGCTCGTGGACTGCTGGAGCACGCCTCGGTGATGATGGACCCGCATTAAAACTTAAAAGCGTTGATATTTCTGTACATTTACACGTCATGTTTTCTCTGCGTGTGCATGATTTGTGTTTTCTGATGTGATTAAAAACACATTTATGGTGATTAGCTGTAATTGTGCTTGTAAATATGTTCCCTGTATCAGACGAAATTACTGCGAAAAACATTCAAACAGAGATAAAAGTGTTTAATATCATTTATTTATAATTGAATATGGCAGATTGCTGTGCAAAATGAATTAAAGCTCTAAAGTAGAAATCATGTTTACATTGCTGGGTCTATTTATTTCTCTGTGAAACAATAAAACACACGATTTGAGAAGTGTTACTATAAATGCGAGTGTGTGGGTGTGTGTGTTCAAAGCAGCTTTACAGAAAACCATGATGTTATGGTTTATAATATCTTCATGCCTGATGTTCACATTTATCAGATTGCAGTTGGATGATAATAAAGTTTCATTTTTAGACGATACAAACAATCATAGTTAAGATTTATATATGTTTATTATCAATCACTTTAAGAGAGCGTTCTGTTTGTAGATGAAGTTGGACATGCTTTTATACTATATAACTTTAAACAAAGAGCTGGTCGATAATATAATCACACTTTTGCGACGAAATAAACATGGGCCAAACAGAGTTTTCGAAATTCTTTTGTGTTCAAAAATGATGATGATGTGAATTTACCGATGTCGACCCCAAATTATATTAGCTACCATACTTTGGCAATACCTTCATCTATTAAAATGAAAATTGGTGCACTTCATCAACACCATGCTCTGAGGGTACATGCCAAATTTGGGAACAGCGCCACCTACTGGTCATGAAAAATGCAAATTTTTGATCAGAACTTAAAATCAGAGGGCATCTGTTAAGTTGCACTTTGATTGATGCTGAATTAACACTTGTTTGTACTTTAGTCCTACTTCTCCTTTAAATTTGGTCATGTTCTTATCCAAGTTGGCTCAGATGATCACTGGGCAAAAGTCTGAACCGAATTTCAATATTCTTTTGTGTTCAAAAGTTATGACGATGTGAATTTAACAATGTTACATTAAGTGCTATATTTTGGTAATACTTTAATCTATCGAAACAAAATTTGGTGCACTTCATCAACACCATGATCTGAAGGTACATGCCAAATTTCAGAACAACGCCACCTATTGGTCATGAAAAATGTAAATTTTTGTTAATCAATCAATCACTCAATCAGAGAGCGTCTAAAAACTTGGTTTGCATGAATTGCACTTTCATTGATGCTGAATTTATACACTTAGTCCTGGATTCTGACCCGTTTTGGGGTCTCTAGGACCAACTCTATAGCGCCACCACCAGTTTAAAACATCAATTTTCTTTTGGTTTTAACTTTTGAACCCATTGTTCTAGAAACAAGTCTTAGTACAGCATTCTCATCATGCTGATCACATTCAATCTCGTACATTAAGACGCCGTACTCCCCATTTTGAAATATACTGTATTCATTTTTTCAGATTCTTACCTAAATTGACTGGTCAGTGGACAGAATTTCACTATTCCTTTGT
The DNA here is from genome assembly GCF_988280905.1 of Pimephales promelas. Classification (NCBI taxonomy): domain Eukaryota; kingdom Metazoa; phylum Chordata; class Actinopteri; order Cypriniformes; family Leuciscidae; genus Pimephales; species Pimephales promelas. The sequence goes on from NC_142772.1 coordinate 49,909,443, forward strand.
GTTCAAAAGTTATGATGATGGGAAGTTAACAATGTTGACCTATATTTCACAATAGTTTAATCTATGGAAACTACACTTGGTGCACTTCATCAGCACCATGATCGAAGAGTACATGCCAAATTTGGGAGCAGCGCCACCTACTGGTCATGAAAAATGGCTAATTTTGTTCATAAAATCATAGAGCATCTATTAACTTAGTTTGCGCATTTATTAATGGTGAATTATCGTTTCTTTTCCAGATTTCTTTGTGCACTGGAGTCAGGTGGACGTCCTGGAAATGATGTCATCAGTCTGCGTCAACAGCAGGCTGCACCAAGCACACTTTCATAATCCATTACAGATAGCTTCAACCAAGGTCTTTTTCAACTAGAGCATATATTTTGATGTACATATCTATATATAATTGAGAACAATGTGTCAGACAGAAATAAAATACAGCTTTTTTTAATGGACAAATGCAGAGCAATAATTCCTCATGTCAATTCAGGTGACCGTCGCTGGATTTGTATTGCAAATTATTTTTACTTTTGTTGTCGTTGGTCGTACGGGATGTGCTCTCTTCAGGGTTTGTAACAAATAATTAATACACTTACAAACGTATGAATGAAAAACTGCTTATTTAAGAAAAATTTTATACCTTGAGATAAAGATGTGTACATTTCTTGCATCATTCTAGAGAAATAAATGATTATATTCACAAATATGCTCTTATGTTTTACTTCAGATATTTACATTTTACTTTACAACATACAACTGATGATGCTTTAAAATATTTAACAGTTACCACAGTGTTTTTATGACAGTTTCTGCTGGTTTATGACAGTTTCTGCAGGTTTATAAGAGTTTCTGCAGGTTTATAAGAGTTTCTGTTGGTTTATAAGAGTTTCTGCAGGTTTATAAGAGTTTCTGCTGGTTTATAAGAGTTTCTGCTGGTTTATAACAGTTTCTGCTGGTTTATAAGAGTTTCTGCTGGTTTATAACAGTTTCTGCAGGTTTATGACAGTTTCTGCTGGTTTATAACAGTTTCTGCAGGTTTATGACAGTTTCTGCTGGTTTATGACAGTTTCTGCTGGTTTATAAGAGTTTCCGCAGGTTTATAAGAGTTTCTGCTGGTTTATAAGAGTTTCTGCAGGTTTATAAGAGTTTCTGCTGGTTTATAAGAGTTTCTGCTGGTTTATGACAGTTTCTGCTGGTTTATAAGAGTTTCTGCTGGTTTATAAGAGTTTCTGCTGGTTTATAACAGGTTCTGCTGGTTTATAACAGTTTCTGCTGGTTTATAAGAGTTTCTGCTGGTTTAGAACAGTTTCTGCTGGTTTATAAGAGTTTCCGCAGGTTTATAAGAGTTTCTGCTGGTTTATGACAGTTTCTGCAGGTTTATAAGAGTTTCTGCAGGTTTATAAGAGTTTCTGCTGGTGTATAAGAGTTTCTGCAGGTTTATAAGAGTTTCTGCTGGTTTATAAGAGTTTCTGCTGGTTTATAACAGTTTCTGCTGGTTTATAAGAGTTTCTGCTGGTTTATAACAGTTTCTGCAGGTTTATGACAGTTTCTGCTGGTTTATAACAGTTTCTGCAGGTTTATGACAGTTTCTGCTGGTTTATGACAGTTTCTGCTGGTTTATAAGAGTTTCCGCAGGTTTATAAGAGTTTCTGCTGGTTTATAAGAGTTTCTGCAGGTTTATGACAGTTTCTGCTGGTTTATAAGAGTTTCTGCTGGTTTATAAGAGTTTCTGCTGGTTTATAACAGGTTCTGCTGGTTTATAACAGTTTCTGCTGGTTTATAAGAGTTTCTGCTGGTTTAGAACAGTTTCTGCTGGTTTATAAGAGTTTCCGCAGGTTTATAAGAGTTTCTGCTGGTTTATGACAGTTTCTGCAGGTTTATACGAGTTTCTGCAGGTTTATAAGAGTTTCTGCTGGTTTATAAGAGTTTCTGCAGGTTTATAAGAGTTTCTGCTGGTTTATAAGAGTTTCTGCAGGTTTATAACAGTTTCTGCTGGTTTATAAGAGTTTCTGCTGGTTTATAACAGTTTCTGCTGGTTTATAACAGTTTCTGCTGGTTTATGACAGTTTCTGCTGGTTTATAAGAGTTTCTGCAGGTTTATGACAGTTTCTGCTGGTTTATAACAGTTTTAGCATGTTTATAACAGTGTTTGACAGTTTCTGTATATATACACAACACACACACACACGGGATTTTTGGTTGTGTATCTCTAGTATGATCTAGTATGATGTTGATTCTGTATGATGTGCATTTAATGTCTTTATGAAATGCTCTTATTTTTCAATGCCACTTGTATCTGTTGAAGAAAAGATGCAAAGTTAGAAAGCACGAAATGAGTGTTGAACTCGTGATTCCCGGTGCTCATTACCGCCGCTGCACATCTGATTAGGGGCCTGACCGACCCGAACAGATCTCAGGAGGAACGAATGAACAAATCACTTCATACGCTTTAGCACTCCTGCTCATTTATTAATGGCAGTGTTTATAATCGAGTGATTTGCGATGTCACATTGTAGCGACTGTCTCCCATACGAGTGAATAATGTCTCTGATCAATTCTTTAATCTCACTTTATCTCGTTTGCTGTGATGATTAATAACTGGAGCGTCTAGTTCTTCATCTGAACAGAAGTTCTCAGTGAGCACATGATCTGGTTGTCGTTTAATGATCTCATCACAATCATTTAATTATGAACTTATGAATTACGCTTTATCTGATTGTCCGTTGTTCTTTTTTCCTCCGTTTAGCAGCTATAAAACATCCCGACACTGGAAAACCGCCCTCACGTTTCCCGTGTAAATCAAGACTAATCATTGGTCCGGCCAGCAGCAGTTTTTTGGTTTTCGTTTGATTGTCCAATCAGTCACTTTGGTGGAAAAGGGGGCGGGGTCAGGAAAGGTCACACGCCCACAGCTGATCTATAGATCATTCAGACGCTTTTGTTTCTTCCCACAAAAGACTGAAGAACGACGGTTTTATGTTCCTGTACAGACAGAAGTTCATCTTCAGGGTCAGTGGAGTGTATCGGCCATCGTGTGTGTGTGTGTGTGTGTGTGTGTGTTCTCCTGAGAGTGACCCAGTTCATCACGATCTACACTACCAGTCAAAAGCGTGGAATGGGATCGGTAAGATTTGTAATGTTTAAAAGTCTCTTCTGCTCACAAAGGCTGCGTTTATTTGATCAAAAATACAGTAATATTACAGTAAATCATCTGTGCTCTCTGTGAATATACAGTAAAGTGTAATTTATACACTTTATTTATCATCATTCCTCCAGTCTTCAGTGTCACATGATATACGTGACATATTCACATAGAGAACAGATGATTTACATTATAATAATAGTTCACATTATTACTGTATTTGTTGTATTTTTAATCAAACGAATGAACCCCTGGTGAGCAGAAGAGACTTTTTGTAAAAACATTAAAATCTTACCGACCCCAAACGTTGGACTGGTGATGTACAACAGTGATAGTTCTTCATTCTTGAGAATATTAATGATGTGTCGATGGTCTGATGTCTGACACACACACACACAAACACACACACACACACACACGTCTCGAGCGATCGCCGGTGATGAATGAAATCAACGCTGAGCTTTTGCTTGATCTCATAACACTCATCACTCTCGGCTAATGGCTTCCTGTCGTTACAGGAAATGACACGTTCAATCAGAAACGACACACAATCATTTCCTGTCTCAGAACACAGCGGCTTCTCACAGTGAATCATGAAAGATTAATCATAAATAAACACTAATCTTCATACTAGCTTTCATCAAGTCATTAAACTAATATTCCTCACCTTCGTTTCAGATTCATTCAAATATTTATAATGTTCACTATCTTTTGCACAAATCATTTTTGAATGTAAATCAGAATCTGTAACTGATGTTTTAGAAATAAGTTTTGAGCATAAATATATGGCGTTTAGTCGTGTAAGTTAACTTTACAATAAGGTTCAGTAGTTAACATTCATGTATTAATCAAGATGAACTGACAGTGATCAATACATTTGTTGCAGTATTTATTAATCTTTGTTAATATAATGTTAAAATACAGCTGTTCAGGGATTGTTCGTCACAGTGCATTAACTAATGTTAACTAATACAACCTTTGATTTTAATAATATATTAGTAATTGTTGAAATTAATATTTACTAAAATGAATCAATTCTTTAGAATTTTTGTTCATTCTTAGTTCATGTTAACTAAGGTATTTAACGAATTAACCTTATTGTAAAGTTTTACCTAAAATGCTATCATGTTGTAAATTGAGTGTTGTAATGTTGTAATATTCAATAATTCCAGTGTTATTCGGCTGTGGGATGAAAAGCTCTTTGCTCATTTCTGACCGAAAAATTTTGTTTTTTTGAATTTCTAAAAATCACAGATTTATTGGAAGGTTATGAAACTTGGTGAGTTTTATGTCATTATGTATGTTAATACAAAAAAAAATTGAGGTCATGATCCGAGCGTGCTAAGTGGTCGTAAAAAAAAAAATAGTCACACTTGTTGTCTTCGGTCAGAAATGACCGACCCATAGGAAATGAATGGGAAATTCACACAAAAAAAATTCTCCGAATTTTTGTATGTACAATCTACAAATCGGCCACAATTCTAAAAAAAAAAGTACACCGCAGGAAAGGGGTGACGCTCTACAACATCTAGAGTGCAAAACAGACACACACACACACACAAACACACTTTTATACACATACACACCAATAAATTTTGATTACAAAAAGTATGTTTTGAATTTTTAAAATCACAGCTTTATCGGAGTGTTACGAAACTTGGTGACTTTTATGGCATTATGTATGTGAACACACAAAAAATTTGAGGTCATGATCTGAGCATGCTAAGTGGTCGTAAAAAAAATAGTCACACTTGTGGTCTTTGGTCAAAAATGACCCCATAGGAAATGAATGGGAAATTGACAAAAACACCAAAATTCACAATTTTTTTTAAAATAAAAAATCGTTTTTGAGATTGTTTCAACTATATTCAAATCCACAAAAAAATAACATAATAAAAATAATAGCTGTACATGCCATCTAATGGTTACAGCATGGTCCTACGCCTTTTCTCTATACTGTAACCAGATGGTGCTAATTTTCTTCAAAAAATATTTTTTTCTGAAGGCCTAGACTCTATATTAAACTAAAATACTGCATTAATCATTTTTTGAAAAAAATAAATATATAGAAAAATATATATATTTTTCCATGGCAAAATAGACCATAAATATTGCATAAATATTAATAAATTCTCAAAATACTAAATTAAAAAGAATAAATATTATAGAACAAAAATAAAATTGCATTGGTTTTACTGGGATTGAGGAAATTTAGTTTTTAGGTGTAAAAGTGCTTGGTAAATAAAATAATGGAAACGAAATGATAAAACAATAATAATAATTCATTACATTTATATAGTGCCTTTCTGGACACTCAAAGCGCTTCACATAGAGGGGGAATCTCCTCAACCACCACCAGTGTGCAGCTCCACCTGGATGATGCGACGGCTCCAGAACGCCCAACACACACCAGCTTACTGGTGGACAGGAGACCGTGATGAAGCCAGTCTGTGTATGGGGAATATCAGGAGCCCATGATGGGCAGACGACACTGGGAAAACTTACAATTTAGAAACTGAAATAAACCAGCAGAAAGAGAGACTTGAGTGTGTGTGTGTGTGTGTGTGTGTGTGTGTGAGAGAGAGAGAGAGAGAGAGAGAGGGGGAGATAGTGTGTGTGTGTGTGTGTGTGTGTGTTAATTATCAGGGAGTGTAATGATGTTTTGACACTCAAGAGTTCAACACACTTCACCGTCCTTTGACCAAATGAATGCTCATGTCAATGATCATCATCATCATCATCATCATCATCATCTGCTCCGTCGCTCGTGTTTCTGCTCATTTTCCAGTCGTTTTGGATAAAAGCATCTGCTAAACGAGTAAATGCAACAGCTGCACACATCAGATATTAACCCAAACACACACACACACAGCGTCACACGTGTTGAGATGTACATTTGAGGGTAAGATCATTAAAATAGGAAAATAATCCAGGGCGGGACTTGCTTCTTTACGTGTGTGTAATATAATTATTAGTGTCTATTAAACACACATGAATCATCTGTCCACGATACACTCATACAGAACACTCACACTCCACACCAGCGTCTCTGCAGGACCAAGATAAATGAGAGAATTGATTTGTCTGTTGTAATTAACGAGCGGTGACAGAGTGCATTGTGGGAACCGTCTGCTGTGATTGGTTTAGCTTTTATTCATTTCTTTTATGCACTGACTGTGTTCTTTAACCCCTTAACTGTCACCCCCCCTTTTGAGAATGGGGGTTAAAATGCTCTATTCACACTTAAATGGTTGTAATTTAAGAATGCTTTGGAATATACCCAAGTTTGATCTTGTTTTAAAGAAAACACTCAGCAGATTATTGCTGAAGTGAAAACACTTCAAAAAATGAAAGTATGAAAAAGTTATGGAAGTTTTAATTCACAGTAAATTAAATATACTGTACTATATATTTTTTATTTTATATAAAATATATATTTTACAAAATATTTTTACTCTAAAATTACTATAAAATCAAAGCCATAAATCTAACCAAGTTATGTTCCAAATTTGAAGTTGATATCACAAAAATTGAAGTTCCCATGAGATTTTGTTTAGGCGTAGTACCAAAAATAGCCACCGGGTGCCATTGAATTCCATTGAATTTAGTTGTATACATTCTGCCTTAACGAATTAATACATTTCTGTCCAAATATCAATTTTGTCACAAAATTTGGAACCTTCAGACTCATATAACCTTCTGACCTTTCTGACAATATGTGTTTTGTCAAGATTAATGAAGGTTTTGATCATAAATTATGAAAAATAAGGATGCCCAAAAGGGGAGGAGCCTCATAAAATAAGTACCGTTTCTATGGTAACGCAACGTTCAATTATAAAATGGTTTTCACATGATGAATTCTGAGTTTATAAGCTTTCAAATGATACCTAATTTATGATAACTACTAAAATGTGTGATATAATAAAAAAGGCGATAAAAATTATTATTATATTTTAGAGGATGATATATACATATATATTATCATTTTTAGAGGATAATGTTATACTATACTTTTAATTTTTTATTGAAAAATACTAGATTATATGTTTTATTATGAACTTTTAGCATAAAAACAGAAGTTTCAATGATTAAAAGTGGGTGCATCAACTTTTTGTGACAAAGGTCAGACCTCCTGTTATGATGCAGATTTTCTTAGGTGCACTCTTGTCATAAATGTATTAATTACTCTTCCTACATAATTTTTAACACAAAACAGGGGTCGAATATTTAATTAGAAGTCTTAGACCTTTTTAAAAATATATAATTTGTCATAATTAGATTAGGATTTAATAGAAATATAGTGAAGTAAAGTTAGGCGTTAAAAGGAGGTGTGTGTGTGTGTGTGTGTACTGTGATGATGTTCCTGAAAGAGCTTCAGTTCACCGAGAGAGAGAGAGAGAGAGAGAGAGAGAGAGAGAGAGAGAGAGAGAGAGAGAGAGAGTTCCATTGATCTATCATTACATCCATCCATCCGTCTATCTGGTTTGATCATATACGAGGAAAACAGAAATATTTTATTGTGTTCAATGTCGCCTATAGATCTGCCATAACTCCATCATAACTCTATATGTACATTAATCGGGAAGTCCCTCTAGGTTTTTCCTCTCCTACATGTAAACACCTTGTGAAGTGTGTGTGTGTGTGTGTGTGTGACTGGGGCTTTCAGACATCAACACACCGTTCTCTGTAAAGCAGCTTTAAAACAACATGGATTATGAAAATAAAAATGACTTGAGATTGTGAGGTCAGGGTCATGTCTAGAGCAGCCGGAGGAAAATTAATCCCAGTTAACACACTCACACACACACACACACACACACACTCACGCTTACATCTATTTCTCCATCCAGCGACTCTCGAATGAGGAACATCACAAGCACTTCATCATCAGAGACACAATATTCAGAGTAGACCGCAGAAAACAAGAGGAGGCTTTAATTAAAACTCATTATCGGAAGTTGCTTGTGCTCGTGTTTTATGTTATATGATGTCAAATTAATAATAAAGGAACTGTAGATGAAAACGAGAGCCTCAGCTCTTCATGTGTCTGTCAATAACGACCGATGTTTTTTCTTTTTTTTCTTCAATGAAATTAATGCACACTGTAAAAATGAATATGCTTTATCTAATCAATAAAATTGTGGCAACATATTACAAGCAATATTATTTATTAAATTGAACAAATTACAATTGAGTAATAGTTAATCAAATTAATATTCTAATTAAATCTAATTTGTACAATTTAATTAATAATATTGCTTGTAATATGGATTTTACAAGCAATATTATTGCCCCATTTCTGACGTAGCTTTAGGCAATCACACTACGCTAACTGACTACAGGCTCATGGAGAAGGAAGTGAATAGTTGAAATAAAGTCCTTATTTTTGTTGTTTTTTTGCGCACAAAAGTGTTTTCGTCGTTTGATAAAGTTAAGATTGAGCCGCTGTAGTCACTTGGACTATTTTAACGATGTCTTTAATGACTTTTCGAGTCATTCCCTCAAGAAGCCTATGGACTAGTATGCAGGAGCGATCTTAATATCTTAAATATCTTAATTTGTGTTGCGAAGATGAACGAAGGTCTTACGGGGTTGGAACAACATGAGGGTGAGTAAATACTGACAGAATTTTCATTTTTGGGTGAACTAGCCCTTTAAGAGCTCGCTCAAGTACTGCGGAGATAAACCATTCAGTGCTTTGTAAGTAATTAGCAATATTTTAAAGTTTATACGATGTTTAATAGGCAGCCAATGCAGGGTTGACAGAACCGGGCTAATATGGTCATAATATTCTAATATTCTGGAGCGGCTGCGTTTTGGACGAGCTGGAGTTTGTTTATTAAGCGTGCAGGGCAGCCACCCAGTACAGCATTACAGTAATATAGCCTTGATGAACACATCAACTAACTGTTCCGCATTCGTCAATGAGAGCATATGGCGTAATTTAGATATTTCAAATGAAAGATTTGATGCATCAGTTCTGCATTCTGTCAATTCTGTGAATTAGTTTTGTCAGGACGTGAAGAAATATAGAGCCGAGTCTCATCCGCAGAACAGCACTGCAGTGAAAGTCTAATGTTGTATAATAAGACATCACACACACACACACACACACACACTCTCTCTCTCACCTTACTTCAAGCGCTGGTGATTTGAATACGATGACCTTTATATTCAGCATTACAGTAAATCACGACTCTTCACACTTTATTAATATAATTATAAATGCGTTACAGATATTATAGTCATATTGTGTAGTTGTGCTTGAAGTCGATTGTTTTATTTGTGATTAATAACGTAATGAAACATGACAAACTGTGTTACATAATTTGCCATTTAAAGAAATTATGACCATGCAAAAACAAGAGACACAAGTGAAATATTAATAACTGATTTGCTTTTTTCTCAAAGCTTTTTGTTTTTCTATGCAATTTTGCATTAAAGTAACTCTTGTTCTTCAGTCTCATTTTAAACATTTAGTTTATTTTGCCTTAATTAAATGTGTATGGTCAAACTATACTGAATATTATAGTTTTTATTTATATCATAGATTTGATCAATATTTTGTTTTTATTTTTATATTTTTCTGTTTCATTGTAGCACATTTTTAGTATTATTGTTACATGTTTTTGACATATTTCTATATAGTTTTTTTATGTTTGTACACTAAGCTTGGAAAACAGCTTAAGTTTTTGTATATTTTATTTTATTTCAGTTATGTTACATTTAATTTCAAGAAATGAAAATGCTATAAGGATTTTAGTTTTAGAACTCTAACTCTGTTCTGAACTATTATATTTCTGTAATGAATGTTCCACGTTTTATTTGTATTTTTTAAACATTCAGAAGTAACTTTGAAAAACTTTCTCAGTACATTATATATTTATCATGTGTGCTGATGCTGATGTTTATCAGAGACTGGTCTTTGCTCTACACACACCTCATTAAACCGACGCAACACACACTCTTGAAGGGCGAGGACTCTCCCAGCATGCTTTGCACTGGAGATTGTGTGTGTGAGAGTAAAGAGGGAACATTATGTTTACAAGCGAGAGTTAGATTACATGTAAACACACGCGTGGAACTGGAGCCCGTGTCTATTTTTGGAATATGCTGGAAAATATAAACTAGCGTGAATGCCAGAGGATTGATGCATCTCGCCCGTTTCCTCTATTGATCACTGTAAATATCATCGGTTCATGGTTTAATGAACGCATCTGATAAATGCAGAAATATCATTCATGTACACAGCAGAATCATTGAGAAGATCGTTACACGGTTTTCTTAGTAGACCTGAAAAAAACGGGGCTTTGACCCAATAATCGATTGTCATTTTATAATATGTATATATATATATATGAAGAGTTCAGATGCAAAAGCCTCTAAGTGCCATTTGAAATTTTCTTCTAAAATGATCATTTTTATCAAGCTTGTATATTTAAGTTCAGTGATTTCACTTAAATGGCAATGATAATTACCTATTAATTGTTATTTAAGTGAAATTACTGAACTTAAATATACAAGTTTGATAAAAATCATCATTAAAGAAGAAAATTTCAAATGGCATTTAGAGTCTTTTGCATCTGAACTCTTCATATATATAGTCATATTCATCGTATTACTGATAATGATGTGTTCAGACATTTGCTTAGCTTGCTATTATAGTTTCTGTCTCCTCAAATCAGTTTTTTTATTTGATTAGTTTTACAAGAAAATACTAGGCTATTAGTCAATGATCACATTATTATAATTATCAACTATAATTTGTTTTATTTCTATTTTTAAGATGCAATTAAGCAAAAACAAAACAAACATAAAAACTGGTATTTGCCTCATATAGGCTATAGTCTATATTAGCCTATACAATAGCCAACAGACATGTGTTTTATAAACTAAGCCTATCTTGATTAAAAATGTTAAATATTTTTTTTTAATGACATTCATGTGCAATGGGGAAAGTAATACACTATTTTTCCTATGAACAACATCGTGTTTTACACACAAAAGTTACGTTCTGTTAAATTATGTTAAATTAACAGTAATGTTTTGCTTTGACAGGTGGTAGCTTTATTATGGCTTGCCTTTACCCGTCGAAGTTTAGTGTGAATCGATCTCCCATGCGTTTTTGTTTGTTTGCATCTTTTATCCACACTAGTTCACTGTCTGTTAATTTTTGTAAGTGCAAAGCTTTCATGCAGGATCTGGGTGCTTGCTGTGAGAAAAAAAAAATCAATCGATAAACGCATATGGCAAATGAAGTGCATTCAACTCGCTTCAGCGCGTATTAATGAGAGGCGCGCGCACGCGAAGGGGCGTGCGATTTGTCCGCGAGTCGGAATTCGGTACAACACCTGCTGTTTTAATACCGAAAAGACTCGTGTTTCTCTTTTACACTCCGCTGAACGGTCGGAAGCAGTGACCGGAAGTGTTCCAGCCTACCACAGACAAATAGGAAATTCCATTTCCGTTGCGGTGCAACTAGTCCAGAATGTGACAGGGCGCAACTACGAGCAGAGAGAGCGCGCGCACTCACTCTTTCTCTATGGAGGCAGGCGAACGTGTAAACAAGGCTTCACCTCCGGCTCCAAAGCGTCTTTCTTGCTCTCTCTCCCTGCACATATTCATCAAATCGACACGATGGTAAAAGATCGGACCATAGTTTCATGTGGAGAATTTGGATATATTTTTTCCAGCATTACCGCTGGGTGAGAATTGTGCTAAAAATCTTCTCTGAAAAGCGTTCGCACAGTGGACATAAGTTAAACCACACTTTAAATAAACGAAAAAAACTATCCAGTGATGAAATATTTTCTGTGTTGACACAAAACTTGTTGGATGTCCAAGGTCCCTGCCGGGATAAACACACAACGCGTACACATCCGATGATGACGCGTCCAATTCGCGAACTAATGACTCCTTACCGATTCATTTTAATGAATGGTTAAAACAACTAATATTTCCTTTTACTGTCTATGGATATTCCCAGTCCTTCAGTTTCTGATCGGATTAGTCAGGGTAAATGGAGTAAAAAAATAGGCAGAGTAAAGCTATTTTTTAATATAATTATAGTATTATTTTATTATTTATTTACATTTTATTTATTTAATATACAATTAATACATTTAATTGGTACAGAACTATTTTCACAGGCGCCACAACAAAAAATATTATTTTAATGTGTGTAAATTGTGTAATATGCGTGTATATAAAAATTAGAATGGAAAATAATGACAAAAATGTTTAAATATAGCCTATATATAAATTAATGTATATGTGACACAAAAATGCTGTTTATTATTTTGGCCGGTAAAAAAATATGCTTGACTGGTGGATTTTTTCATCTAGTCCTCCTTGCAGGTGAGCCAAAAAGTTTATTTGGGACCCTCACAGCACACACGAGCATGGCACAGCGGCCAAAAACACACGCGCACGAGCATGGCACAGCGGCCAAAAACACACGCGCACAGCGGCCAAAAACACACGCGCACGAGCATGGCACAGCGGCCAAAAACACATGCGCACAGCGGCCAAAAACACACGCGCACGAGCATGGCACAGCGGCCAAAAACACACACGCACGAGCATGGCACAGCGGCCAAAGACACACGCGCACGAGCATGGCACAGCGGCCAAAAACACACGCGCACGTGCATGGCACAGTGCCAAAAACACACACGCACGAGCATGGCACAGCGGCCAAAAACACACGCGCACGTGCATGGCACAGCGCCAAAAACACACATGCACGAGCATGGCACAGCGGCCAAAGACACACGTGCACGAGCATGGCACAGCGCCAAAAACACACCCACAGGAGCATGGCACAGCGGCCAATCCTCACAACACAACTGCTTAATAAAGAAAAAGTACCATGACCAAACCACAATAGAATATACCATATTTTCCGCACTATAAGGCGCACTTAAAAGCCTTCTCAAAACTTTCTCAAAAAATGACAGTGCGCTTTATCATCTGGAGCGCCTTATATATGGATCAATTGGTTAATAACCCGCGAACTCGCGCTCGTGTCCATATGGCCGCTCTGTCATATGGCCAGATCAACCTTTAAATCACTGTCCCCGGCGCTGCTCGCGCGTCACAGAATGAAAGCGATCCGTTCAGCGCTCGCTTCGCTCCACTCAAATCGCCCCGCTCGCTCCAAAAAACGAGAAAAAAAAAAACCTGCATTATTTGTATTTCACTTTTTGGTTTTGGCCTCACCTTACAAAGACCTAAAGACCAACAACAACATTTTCCAAACAGAAGTGTTTCATTTCAAATGACAAATTAGGACTAGTAAGAACAGGAATGTAGCATACACAAAAAGTCCTGTAATTAAACGAATAAATGGGCCTAATAATATGAATAAAAATTATATAAACAAAAATATACATAAAAGTTTTAAAATTAATTAACTATAGGCCAGAATTTTGATAACTGAACTTTTGCTCGCGCAAAATAAAAATTTAAATGGGCTTATAACCATTGTACACAAACTGTTGTAAAATTAAACAAATAAATGGGCCTAATAATATAACTAAAAATTATATAAACAAAAACGTAAAATTATATAAACATAAATGTTTAAAAGTAGGCTAATTAATTATTAGGCCAGATTTTGATAAGCCAACTTTTTGCGCAGCGCACACTATTGAAATTTAAATCGGCTTAGGCCTATCTGTACACACACAAAAACAAAACGAATCAAGGAGCCTAATTATATAAATAAAAATTTGGCTATAGGCCTACATCAACGTGTTAAATTAAAAAGTAAATTAACTATTAGGCCACCAGACTTAAACCTACGCGCGTGGATAACAATTTAAATTGTCTCAAACTAAAAAGAAGAAGAAGAATTGCTTTCCTCATCTAGCCTACAGTTCTTCTGAGTTCACCTTCAAGAACACGAGTTTGGACAATGTTTGAGGCTTCAGACACATGCGGTGGTTTGTTGAAAGCAGGCCAGCAGCGGAGAAAACCCTCTCTGCGCTCACAGACCCGCTTGGGGATGCTGAATACAATCTAAGCAACTTTAGTCAGGCGGGGAAAAGACGCGGAGGACCATTTTGCAAGATGTAAACAACACTGTTCCAGAAGCACTTCCTCTTCCCATTCCCTTTAGCACATCTAGTGGATGCATAACGCAAACCCAGTCGAACGTATGACTGCAGTATCTTATAAGGCGCACCTTCAACGAATGACCTATTTTAGAAACATTTTTCGCCTTATAGTGCGGAAAATACGGGTATGATATAAAGAAGCATGACCTACCTTATGAAATCAGCAGCCGTTGCATCAGCGCGCTCTTCTCCGCCACCCTTTTAATGATGCAGTCCGTGTCCAAAGAAACCACAGTCACTTTTTCGATTGTCATCAACATAAAGGCTTCAAGATGCTCTGTAAGGCCTCAGGAGTTGCTCTGCTATCGTGTCTGATCAGTTTGGTGTTCAGGGCATTGAGTGCGCCCCCGTTACATTTCCAGTCATTAAAATTCTGGTTATCAAGCAGGGCGAAATCTGTGTATAGTTCTCTGTTTTTAGCAAAACGTCGGGAAATACTTTCAATGATGGTATCCAGAATGACATTGTGCATGCTGTCAGCATCTGATATGGTTGTGTCGTCACATAACTCGCCTGGCAGATCCCTTGCATATTCTTTCAGATTGTCTTGTGTGTCTTGTGACAAAGCGATGGGCCGTGAGCAAATCCATTCCACAAGTTTGCAAATAGTTGGAAAGTGGAGTTGTTTGTTGGAAGATGTGGGCAGTGAGGATGGTTTGGTATTTCAGCATAACCGTCGGCCTTCGCACGCGAGCACAGTCGGCTGCTTCATGTAGTCTTTCTCGCTCAGGGCCTTGAGTGGATCAACACGATCAACGTAAAGACATCCCTAGATCCCCAAACTTCCCAAACACTTGTAAGCGCAGCGTCTTTGAGTTTGACCCACCATCGGGTTTCACCCCTGATTAAGCGGAGCACTCCACCTGCTTCGTTTAGCCGTAGTCACGTGACGTAGGTGTTTTGAATCACGCTTCGGATCAGTGTTTCGAATCATCTGCGCTTCGGGATCTCGCAAAGCTTCGAAACGCGTCAGCCATCCCTAAAAATATCCCGTATTTATCTTTACGCTCCGACTGTGTTAACTGACGCAGAACACGCAACTATCTGTGTCTCGGCCCAAAAATCACACCGGCCCTTCTGGCATGTGCAAGAATTGGCAGATGGCCAATCCGGGCCTGCCCCCAGTGTTTCCATGTATTTCCCAGCTGGTTGTGTGTGTGTGTGTGTGTGTGATCTGCCGTATGAACACTGAACACCTGATGAAGATGAACTGAACACAGGACAGATTCAGTGTGAATAAGATTATCCTCACACACACTCTTTTATTCGCAGTTTGACACTAATATGGTTTGACGTCCTATTCATAGAGCTGCTATTATGTTTTATATATTATCCTCATTAATGCAAATATATGAGATGATGAACTTCAGTCAAATGCTGCATATAAACATGACCTTTTAAATCTTTTGTGGTTATAAAATTCTCCACTTCTTTAGCTCTGTCACGTTAGATTCAGCAGAAAATCAATGTCTGTGGATGTGAAGCGTGTGTGTGTGTGTGTGTGTGTGAGTGCTATTCTCAGCGGATGTTTCGCTCATGCTTCACTGCTATTGATTGACAGTAATGTCCGGTTATCTTCGCTGTGAAGCTGCTTTTGCTGTAACCCCAACCCGAAATAAACCTT
Source organism: Pimephales promelas (assembly GCF_988280905.1). Lineage (NCBI taxonomy): Eukaryota > Metazoa > Chordata > Actinopteri > Cypriniformes > Leuciscidae > Pimephales > Pimephales promelas. The sequence goes on from NC_142772.1 coordinate 49,925,326, forward strand.
TAACTGCCCGCTGAGACTCGACACACTACTGAACTCCACAGACACACACACACACACATACACACACACGCTTTATTAATAATATTCCTGATCAGTTTCATCTCAGCATCCTAGAAGAACTCGATATTGCCACAGAAACTTTTAACACGCACACACTAAAATAGTCCAACGCCATGGTACAGCAAGCTCACACACACACACACACGCACACACACACTCACACACTCAGACACTTAAGAGAGCGAACAGAAATATGGAGGGCATCTGGAAGAAAACTAAACTAGAGGTATTCGGTATTTCATGGAAGGAGAGCTCGATCGCTTACAGAGAGGCCTTTCTCAAACCTATTAGAAGAAAATAAACATAATCCTAGGTATTTATTTGAAACAGTGGCTAAACTAATGAAAATATGATAGAACCACAACTTGATCACTTCATCAACTGTGTTCCTGTCTTGAAAGAAATGATATCTACCAGGATTTTTAATCAGGATTTAGAGCACATCATAGTACCGAGACAGCTCTCGTTAGAGTCACACATGATCTGCTCTCATCATCTGATCGTGGTCGTATCTCTCTATTAGTGTTACTCGATCTTAGTGCTGCATTCGACACAATTGACCACAACATTCTTTTAAATAGACTAGAAAACTATGTTGGCATTCACTGAAAAAAATGATTTTTTGGTAAGGTAAATACTACTGAAAAAAACCCAATGTAATTTACAAGAAAAAGCTAGTTCAGGCAAGAATAATAATAAAAAAAGTAAATTCCATATCAGTAGTTCAAGCGAGTAGAAATGAAAGCATAAATATGAACTCAATAAATAAAGTAAAAATTACTCAACTTTTCTGATACTGGGGTTCCCATCATGCACTGGACCTTGAATAATTAATGAGGTTCATTTTTCACTGGTTTCCAGCTGTATTTACACTGTTTTATCATTGCTTTTGTTGTCAGGACCAGTAACTTGCCATTTTGTGACATTTTGAGGACATTTTCTGCTCAAAATGAATCATTCAAACAAAAAAACGATCCATCAAATGTTACCGTCATTGTGTATTGTCTACCAAGTATTGAGGTCTTTGCATTCACATCATGATGAAGTATAAATTACTTAGATAGGCCACATACTGTAAATGACTGGTATAATTCAATAAAATTGTTTGAGTGAAATGTAATGCAAAGGAAATTACAACTAAATCGATATTAATCAACCTTTTACTTATATTCTTTGTTACTTTCACTTAACTAAATTAAAGTTTACTTAATTCCATATTCCAAGTAAATTTTAACTTAAGATTTCTAATTAAAGCTACTGATAAATATGTTCAGGTTTTTACTTGGCAAATCTTTGTAAATTTACTAGCATTTTCTGAGTGGAAAAAGTTGCCTAGCTTTTTTCAAGTAAATCCTACTCCACATTTTTTTTTAGTGTTTGTGGAACTGCATTAGCATGGTTTAAATCACACTTATCTGACCGTTATTAGTTTGCAGCAGTAAATGATGTCTTATAGATCACGAGTTCAGTATGGCGTACCACAAGGCTCAGTACTAGGACCGCTGCTGTTCACTCTGTATATGCTACACACACACTCACACACACTGGCAGATATTTATTCTTTTTTAAGCACAAACTCACTTCATTTTGATGCATTTTTCATTAAACAAGATTTCATACCTTCAGTGATTTTGCTTCTCCAGTAAATTTGGGTATTGGTGACAGAACCACTGAGGAAGACGGTGATGAGCTTCAGGTGAGAGGCTGTTCTTCATGTCGATTAATGTGAACGTTCAGTTCAGCACATGATGTCAAATCAGTGTGTTATTATCCTCTCTCTGAGCTGCAGGCTCTCGCTGAGATCTTTCCTGTGTTTCGCGAGAGGCCTTTATGAATAAGATTATCACCAATTTCACATTGATAGTTTCATTCCTGCATCTGTAATGCATCCAAACACTGCTGCAAAAATAATCAGGCACTACTCCTGAATTCTTGTGTGTGTGTGAGAATGTGCTCTGAATAATGGATGGTCGTCATTAATGAGAGCTGATTTGCTTGTGCCAGTTCTTCAGGTCTATGAGGACGATTAGGAAATCTTCATCGCTCTGATGAATTGCTCTTCTGCGGTTTAATGGAGGATTGAGCCTCTGTTTGGCTTGAAACTGCAGTATATTTTCACAGCACTGCGAATGACTCATTAGTTACAGGTTAGAGATTAATGATCTCCATCCTCTGCATTCAGGAGAAGCTCTTCTGTTTGTGATTAAACACGTCACTAATGTGAAAAATGTTGAATCTGCTGAGATTAAATCAGCGACGAGGATTACTACTGGAATCAAAAACCCAATCTGGGAAAAATGTGTGTTCGGGAATAGAAAATAACAATTAATCCTGCTATCTAATTATGTATATATATTAGAGCCGTGAGCGGCCGGAGCGCTGATATATCGAAACGATTAATCCCAATTAATTGCACCGAAAATAAAAGTTTGCATGATGTGTCTGTGTACTGTGAAAAAAATGTTTTTGTATATATAAATACACAAACATGCATGTATATATTTAAGAAATATTTGCATGTATTTACCATATTTACATTTCTAATAAATATATATATTATATATAAATAACACATTTTGCTTAAATACTTAAATGCATGAGTAATGTTACTCATATTTGTGTATTTATATATACAAAATAATTATACACAGTACTTTACACAGTATACACAGATTTTATTTAATATATGCAACCAAAATATGTAACCAAAATATAATCCATATAAAATCTAATTGTGTTCTCCACAAGGATCTTGGATCTTGTCCAGTTTTTATCTCAGAAATTACAAGGCAATATTAAAATAACAATTATTCTGTGTAAAAATGGTCAAGTCATTAAACCAGATGTTATTGCATCCAGGAATCCTGATATAAACATGTCAACTAAGTTTAACTCACTAGCCCAGCAAGAGACAGTTGCAGATGAGCTGAGAGAGACACCGAAGAAAACAGCGATCACCACATCATGACCTGTGATCTGACACACTTCAGCTGCTGTGTGTCGTCTGCATCTGTCACATCTGTGTGCGTGTTTGCGTGTGGACTTGTGTAGGTGTGTGTATGTGTGTCTGTGGATCTCCTGCTGGTCGTGGCAGATTAAACCCACCCGCTGGTTCAGATTCACACTCATGCGCCTCCATATGTAGGTCAACATCCCATCAGCGTCTACATCTGCACAGCAGGCCTCCGCATCTGCGGTCACTGAGCTCTGATAAACGGGTCAACAGGGCAACCATTTACTGTGCAAACACGGCTGGAGGATTGAGTCACGCACATTCTCTGTTTGGGCCACTTTTACTTTGCTGGCAGATGTATTCAGTGCTGCCTCTGAGCAACCATCGAGAAACACCCACACAACACTTTATCAACCACAAAGAAACATCCTCACAATGCCCAAGAAACCACCTAGCAACAACCTAACAACACCTTATCAACTACCAAGAAACCACCTAGCAACAACCTAACAACACCTTATCAACCACCAAGAAACATCCTCACAATGCCCAAGAAACCACCTAGCAACAACCTAACAACACCTTATCAACCACCAAGAAACATCCTCACAATGCCCAAGAAACCACCTAGCAACACCCTCACAACACCTTATCAACCACCAAGAAACATCCTCACAATGCCCAAGAAACCACCTAGCAACATCCTAACAACACCTTATCAACCAGCTAGAAACACCCTCAGAACACCCAAGAAACCACCTAGCAACACCCTAACAACACCTTATCAACCACCTAGAAACATCCTCACAACGTCCAAGAAACCACCTAGCAACACCCTAACAACACCTTATCAACCATCTAGAAACACTCTCACAACACCCAAGAAACCACCTAGCAACACCCTCACAACACCTTATCAACTACCTAGAAACACCCTCACAACACCCAAGAAACCACCTAGCAACACCCTCACAACACCTTATCAACTACCTAGAAACACCCTCACAACGCCCAAAAAACCACCTAGCAACACCCTAACAACACCTTATCAACCAGCTAGAAACACCCACACAACACTTTATCAACCACAAAGAAACATCCTCACAATGCCCAAGAAACCACCTAGCAACAACCTAACAACACCTTATCAACTACCAAGAAACCACCTAGCAACAACCTAACAACACCTTATCAACCACCAAGAAACATCCTCACAATGCCCAAGAAACCACCTAGCAACAACCTAACAACACCTTATCAACCACCAAGAAACATCCTCACAATGCCCAAGAAACCACCTAGCAACACCCTCACAACACCTTATCAACCACCAAGAAACATCCTCACAATGCCCAAGAAACCACCTAGCAACATCCTAACAACACCTTATCAACCAGCTAGAAACACCCTCAGAACACCCAAGAAACCACCTAGCAACACCCTAACAACACCTTATCAACCACCTAGAAACATCCTCACAACGTCCAAGAAACCACCTAGCAACACCCTAACAACACCTTATCAACCATCTAGAAACACTCTCACAACACCCAAGAAACCACCTAGCAACACCCTCACAACACCTTATCAACTACCTAGAAACACCCTCACAACACCCAAGAAACCACCTAGCAACACCCTCACAACACCTTATCAACTACCTAGAAACACCCTCACAACGCCCAAAAAACCACCTAGCAACACCCTAACAACACCTTATCAACCAGCTAGAAACACCCTCACAACACCCAAGAAACCACCTAGCAACACCCTCACAACACCTTATCAACTACCTAGAAACACCCTCACAACACCCAAGAAACTACCTAGCAACACCCTCACAACACCTTATCAACTACCTAGAAACACCCTCACAACACCCAAGAAACCACCTAGCAACACCCTCACAACACCTTATCAACTACCTAGAAACACCCTCACAACACCCAAGAAACCACCTAGCAACACCCTCACAACACCTTATCAACCAGCTAGAAACACCCTCACAACACCCAAGAAACCACCTAGCAACACCCTCACAACACCTTATCAACTACCTAGAAACACCCTCACAACACCCAAGAAACTACCTAGCAACACCCTCACAACACCTTATCAACTACCTAGAAACACCCTCACAACACCCAAGAAACCACCTAGCAACACCCTCACAACACCTTATCAACTACCTAGAAACACCCTCACAACACCCAAGAAACCACCTAGCAACACCCTCACAACACCTTATCAACCACCAAGAAACATCCTCACAACGCCCAAGAAACCACCTAGCAACACCCTAACAACACCTTATCAACTACCTAGAAACATCCTCACAACGCCCAAGAAACCACCTAGCAACACCCTCACAACACCTTATCAACCACCAAGAAACATCCTCACAACGCCCAAGAAACCACCTAGCAACACCCTAACAACACCTTATCAACTACCTAGAAACATCCTCACAACGCCCAAGAAACCACCTAGCAACACCTTCACAACACCTTATCAACCACCAAGAAACATCCTCACAACGCCCAAGAAACCACCTAGCAACACCCTAATAACACCTTATCAACTACCTAGCAACACCCTCACATTGCGCTAGCAACACCTTCACAACATCTTAACAACCACCCAGCAACACCCTAACAATGCCCAAATAACCACCTAGCAACACCCTAGCAAGCCTATAGCGATCACCAGCAGTCTCCAGCAGTGTGATGGTAAGTTGTTAATGCACAAACCAGCATTGATGCAAAACTAATTAAAGTCATTTTTATTTTAATTAAAGCTGAAATGAAATAAAGTAACATATGAGTATTAGATGAAACCTTTGGAGTTTGTAGTGATCTTCAAATATAAGCATTTCACACTTTTGAAGATTCATTTGAATCAGTATTCTCCTGAGAAGTGTTTTGATCGAGTATTTCTGTGAACACAGGAGATTCGTCAACCGCTCTTTAATGTTGATCCAGCAGCACAACAACGGTCTGCGACACACACACACACACACACACACACACACACCTCTGTCGGCCCACCGGGGCAGAGCGAGGCTTTTGTCGGCAGTAAATTAGCGAAAGGTGTCACTGTCAGCGAGGTGTGTGAGAACACGCACACACACACTTTCAACTCAGAGGATCCGAAACAGCAGCGTCCCCAAACTCTGAGAATAAACCTCAGACACACACGGTGATAAAACACCTGCTGATCCTGGGTCAGACCCATCACACACAGCAGAGCTTTAAGAGGAACAGCGAGTTCTTCAACACACACACACACACACACACACACACACACACACACACTCTTCTTCTGCAACAGAGAAAATATATGATTATCTGAGTCCAGAGAAATATATTCTGAAAAATATTGTGACAAATCATCAAAGCCTAGTTGGACTAAAGCAACACAACAGCAGTCAACATCATGCTGTATTTCTCTCTCGGTTTCCAGAACAAACATCTAAACATGCCCTTGCATACATTAGCAGAAGTCTGAACACCGCTACAGCCAGCGCTAAAGTGCCTTTAGGGAGTAACGCAGCATTCTAACACATTACTTTCCAAAAATTAACTAACACAATTAGTTTTTTTATAGAGTAACGCATCTCTTTTGAAGGCAACTTTCCCACTGCAGACACAAATAGACAAAGTGCAACAAAATAAACACTCAAATGTGTGTGTTGGATGTTTTCTTTACAGTAGTCTGGAAGAAGACGTTAATGATGAACCAGAGCCTGACAGCAGTGCACAACAACGCTTCAGCCTGCAGCCTCCTGTCTCCTGCTCCGCGGGATCGGGCCGTTGTGTTCAGGCGTGTGATGGTCAGTGTCTTCACACCAGTGACTCTTCTCCTGTCACGGGAAACATATGTCACACACACACCCTCCATTAATCTCACACATTTACTGGACATCTGCTGTGTGTCGCGCTGGAGCGAGCGCTGCGGGGTAAGCTGGACCAGGACTCATCTCTGACTGCAGGATAGTGTGTGTGTGTGTGTGTGTGTGTGAGGCTGAGGGTTTGCCGGATTCACTTCAGCTCACAATAAACTCACACACCTTTAAAACAAACAACTCTCATTCATTAAAAAACGGCATCAAAGGTTGTTCTTCAGCTTTATGAGAACATGACTCAAGGATGTTTAAGAAGGATAGATAGATAGATAGACAGACAGAATGATAGACAGAAATATAGAGATAGACAGACAGATAGTTTAATATATCTGTGCAGGTCTGAGTGTTTCCTGACGCTTCTGAAGAACACGTTTATCTGCTTCTCGAGGAACATCATGTGACGACTGAAGATCAAACACAAACAACTTTTATTATCAAAGGCTTTATTTATCAAACAAAAAGAATGCACCATTCAAATAACATTTCTATATAAAAAGGAACGTCGGACTGTTCTACAGTGCATTACAAAAGCGTGTACGGCGTCCTCGTGCGCAGAAGTCCAGCATCGCTCCTTCACACCAGATCTCCTCCATCACTACTCTAGTTTGGTTAACCACGCTAAAATCGGACAATTTAAGGATGAAGTAAAACACACATAAGAATGATTCCTCCTCTCATATTTTCACACCAACATTTCCTCCCGATCCTATAATAACAGCTAATGAGTCCCTGTTTTAATAATCCTTTCAGAAATCAGCTGATTAATCCCGGCACTGCTTACTGGAACATCAACGTGTCCCCGAGCCCCAGCTGAGCCCCAGCCGATCCCCAGTCGATCCCCAGCTGAACGCCGGCCGAACCCCAGCCGAACCCCAGCCGAACCCCAGCCGATTCCTAGCCGAACCCCAGCCAAGCCCCAGCCGATCCCTAGCCGAACCCCAGCCGATCCCCAGTCGATCCCCAACCGAACCCCAGCCAATCCCCAGCCGATCCCTAGCCGAACCCCAGCCGATCCCCAGTCGATCCCCAACCGAACCCCAGCCAATCCCCATCCAATCCCTAGCCGGACCCCAGCCGATCCCCAGTCGATCCCCAGCCGAACCCCAGCCAATCCCCAGCCGATCCCTAGCCGAACCCCAGCCGATCCCCAGCTGAACCCGAGCCGATTCCCAGCCGATCCCCAGCCGAACCCCAGCCAAGCCCCAGCCGATCCCTAGCCGAACCCCAGCCAATCCCCAGTCGATCCCCAACCGAACCCCAGCCAATCCCCAGCCGATCCCTAGCCGAACCCCAGCCGAACCCCAGCCGATCCCCAGCCGATCCCTAGCCGAACCCCAGCCAAGCCCCAGCCGATCCCCAGTCGATCCCCAACCGAACCCCAGCCAAGCCCCAGCCGATCCCCAGCCGATCCCCAGCTGAACCTGAGCCGATCCCCAGCCGAACCCCAGCCGAACCCCAACCGAACCCCAGCCAAGCCCCAGCTGAACCCCAACCGAACCCCAGCCGAACCCCAGCCGATCCCCAGCCAATCCCCAGTCGATCCCCAGCTGAACCCGAGCCGATTCCCAGCCGATCCCCAGCCGAACCCCAGCCGAACCCCAGCCGAACCCCAGCCGATCCCCAGCCGAACCCCAGCCGAACCCCAGCCGAACCCCAGCTGAACCCGAGCCGATTCCCAGCTGAACCCCAGCCGAACCCCAGCTGAACCCCAGTCGAACCCCAGCCGAACCCCAGCTGAACCCCAGCTGAACCCGAGCTGATTCCCAGCCGAACCCCAGCCGAACCCCAGCCGAACCCCAGCTGAACCCGAGCTGATTCCCAGCCGATCCCCAGCCGAACCCCAGCCGAACCCCAGCCGAACCCCAGCCGATCCCCAGCCGAACCCCAGCCGATTCCCAGCCGATCCCCAGCCGAACCCCAGCCGAACCCCAGCCGAACCCCAGCCGATCCCCAGCCGAACCCCAGCCGAACCCCAGCCGAACCCCAGCTGAACCCCAGCAGAGACTTGATTTCTGAGGTCATATGATAATCTGCACGAGACTCAATTTTCGGTCATTCCGATCATAAAGTTCTCAGGACACATGGGATATAGTGCATGGACATGTGAGCTGCTGTTCTGAGGGTTTCTGGAGCTGGACATCAGTGTGTGATCGGTCCGATGCGCTTCGGGAAACAGACGATTCGGGAGTTTTTCATGGTTTGGGGTTTTCAGGAATTGAGTCGTTCTCCAGCAACATCTAAACCTTCTCACATCAAGACACATCCACATAACGCTCAATGATTTCTGAAACACGAGCGAGTTTGTGCTTCAAACATGAAGATCTGCCAATGAGGTCAAAAATAAAACTGGGTTTCCCTTTAAGACGATTTTCTGAACTCAAGAACAAACTCACTCATGCAATTTACATTTTAAACAAGTCATTCCGCTTCCCCTCCAGTGAAAGAGTCTTGATGTACGAATGTTCAGATATTAGTGCTGGAAACGAATCATATCATCAGCAATAAACAGGTCATGAGGGAATGATGGAGCTGAATAAAAAAGGGCTCAGACGAAACACGTTTGGCAGGAATGTCGTCGATCACATTTATGACACACACAAAAAACCTCATAGACAACCAAAGGTGTGTGATGATGCTGACGCAAAAATATCCTCCAAAAACACAGTGAGATCCGTCCCAGAACTCCTCGAGGAATTCTTTATTCTCCCGATGGCTAAATAAAAGCTCTAGAATTAATCACATAGTGTTCATAAATTAGCGTGAAAGGAACACTCTAACTCATATATTAAGTATATCGGTAGAAAGCCAGTCCGTCTCTCGCTCTGTACAGTAGAAAACGGGGAAAATATCAAATATCGGCACTCGTCGTCTCCGTCTCCGGTCTCGGATCAGCACACAGCGAATAAATAATGAACAAAAATATAGATATAGGCACATAAAAAAGTCTGTTGTGCACTTCCACACACATAAACGCCTCAAAAGCAGAGAGGAAGGACTGTGGATTCATGAACTGAGGAGAATCAAAGCAAAAACACAGTCCTGCACACCAGACGCTAACATGATGACGTGTCCGGACCGGCTGGAGAACTCCTCGGGGTCTGGCGGGTTCTGGACACATGGAGACGTCCTCTGGGTTTGGAGAAGGGCTACCTTAGACTCGGGCGATCCGGAGAGAGAGAGAGAGAGAGTGAGCGAGTATAAAATCTCTGTTAGAAAAGAGCGCTTCCCCAGCGGTTCAGTCTTTCCCTGTTTCAGGAGCACCGGAGAGGTACGGCTCCTCGCTCCAGGTGTCCGTGTGTGTGTGTGTGTGTGTGTGTGTTAAAAGGCTGAACCCGTGATGGCGTTGAGCTGCTTCATCAGACCCTCCAGACTCGCCATCTGTTCACTCAGATCGTCCTGCTCGTACACCTGCAACAGAAACAGCTCACTTATCATCACACTTTTGCCATACATTTAGATATTTCTGCTTTATTATATTTCATTAATAAGCCTTTATTTGTTATAATTGTAATGATTATGGATTACAGATATGAAAACCCCAAATTCAAAATTTGAATATTGTGAAAAGGTTTTCATATCTGTAATCCATAATCATCACAATTATAACAAATAAAGGCTTGAAATATCTCACTTTGCATGTAATGAGTCTATATAATATATTAGTTTCAGCTTTCAAGTTGATTTACTGAAATAAATGAACTTTTGCTCCATATTCTTATTGTTACAGTTTCACCTGTAATTAATATTAACAGATTGAAGTTTTGATTTGAATAATTATTAAATGCCGAGATTATTAAATGCTTTAACCTCTTAATTTTTAATCCTCTCTTTACCATAGAATCCTTACATAACTGTTTTTAACATTAATAATAATAATCATAACTGTGTGTTGAGCATCACATCCTCATATTAGAGTGATTTGTGAAGGATCATGTGACACTGAAGACTGGAGTAATGATGATAAATTCAGCTTTACTGTATATTCACATAGAGAACAGCTGATTTACACTGGCGTAATAATTCATAATTTTGAGTTTGTATATCTGATGTGTTTGGAAGAGCGGATGTGAGCGCAGTCTCCTGAGATTCACAACACAAAGAAACTTTGAACATGGCTGAAAGCGAGAAGGTTTGAGAAGGTCACAGTGATATTGGAAACGTGAGCGCTTTATGAACACATGCATAAACGCCTGACCTTCAGATCCATCGCAAACAATTAGTGTGGTGATTGCATCGATATCCGAGCGCTGGTATTGATGCGCTTTAATGGTTATCTATGGACGGAGCGGAGCGCTTTATACTGTATATATAACATCTGAAACATCAGATTCACTCGCCTCCATTAAAGTGGAGTCCAGCAAAGGTCACGACCCCAGAGAGGGGTCACACCGGGACGATGGCTCAGCCCTAACAGATCTGCGTCTGAGAGCGTTTCCTTAATGAATGAACGAGTCGTTTGAATGAATCGGTTGAGCGAATGATTCAGTGTCCTATTGATAAGGTCAAGTCACTTCGTTCCTGAACCGTTATGAATGAATCAGTTTTACGATTGATTATGACTCGTTACGACAGGCTCTTACTGAGGATTTTAGTTTCATACGTCTATTTCGAAATATTACATTTTTCCTCTGTCATATTTCTTTATTTCAAATACACATGATATTTTATTATTTTTGCGTACACCTTCTTCAAATTAAATTTTACTGTCAATCTCTAATCTTCTTGCATGATTTTTCCATAACAGAATAAAACACATCATGCATCATCACAAACCAAATGTGTCTCTGCTGAATATTAAATATGCTATTTAAATATTGATAGTTTTTAAGTTATTATGTATCCCTACGACTAGCAAGGAATCCCTGATTTACTAACACAGGGGAATGCACTTTACAACACTCACACACACACACACACACACTCACACACAGTATTAACGGTAATATCTGGATATCGCCGGTGAAGTGTTCGATCCCTGTCAGTTCTGCTTCATCTCTGATGGGAAAAGGCCATCCCAATTAAACAGATATGTGTCCGATGGAGAAATCTCCTGACCTTTCTGTGTCTGCACCGCCTGACTCTCTCTCTCTCACTCTGTCTCAGTGTCTCTCTCTCACTGTCTCAGTATCTCTCTCTCTCACTGTCTCAGTATCTCTCGCTCTGTCTCAGTGTCTCTCTCTCGCTCTCTCTCTGTGTGTCTCAGTGTCTCTCTCTCTCTCTCTCTCACTCCGTGCTCTCTGTCTCAGTCTCTCTCTCTCTCTCTCACTCTCTGTCTCTCTCTCTCTGTCTTCAGTAATGATGAGGCCGGAGTGGTCTGAGGCCGAATCAAACACACACTCGCTGTCTTATCTTCCTCTTCAATGATTCACGATGAAGACGCAACGTTTGCCACGAATGCTCAGGAAATATGAATGATTCAGAGTCAATCTCAGATCCATCAATCATTCTTCCTGACAGCGAGTCGAACTGCTGCTGAGGTTTAAATGAAAAGATTCTCGTTAGTGATGAACACTTATTAAAGCTTTCAGCTTTACGGACGTGATCTATGATAACACTGGAAAGACTGAAAGCCAGTAGGAGGATTTTTAATTTTATTTAGATAAACTGATATTGACGAGATCTTCTCGTCTGTGTGATTTAACGTCACTGAAGCTCATCTGTGCTCCTGCCAGACAATCATCACAATCATCATCAAAATCATCACAATCATCTCAATCATCTCAATAATCACAATCATCACAATCATCTCAATCATCTCAATAATCACAATCATCACAATCAATCATCACAATCATCTCAATAATCACAATCATCACAATCAATCATCACAATCATCTCAATAATCACAATCATCACAATCAATCATCAAAATCATCACAATCATCTCAATCATCTCAATAATCACAATCATCACAATCATCTCAATCATCACAATCATCTCAATAATCACAATCACAATCATCACAATCATCTCAATAATCACAATCATCACAATCATCATCAAAATCATCACAATCATTTCAATCATCTCAATCATCTCAATAATCACAATCATCACAATCATCTCAATCATCACAATCATCTCAATAATCACAATCACAATCATCACAATCATCTCAATAATCACAATCATCCCAATCAATCATCACAATCATCTCAATAATCACAATCATCACAATCAATCATCACAATCATCTCAATAATCACAATCATCACAATCAATCATCACAATAATCGCAATCATCACAATCATCTCAATAATCACAATAATCACAATCAATCATCACAATAATCACAATCATCTCAATAATCACAATCAATCATCACAATCATCTCAATAATCACAATCATCACAATCAATCATCACAATCATCTCAATAATCACAATCATCACAATCATCTCAATAATCACAATCATCACAATCAATCATCACAATCATCTCAATAATCACAATCATCTCAATCATCTCAATAATCACAATCATCTCAATAATCACAATCATCTCAATAATCACAATCATCTCAATAATCACAATCATCACAATCATCTCAATTATCTCAATAATCACAATCATCACATTCAATCATCACAATCATCTCAATAATCACAATCATCTCAATCATCTCAATAATCACAATCATCTCAATCATCACAATCATCACAATCATCTCAATAATCACAATCATCACAATCAATCATCTCAATAATCACAATCATCTCAATAATCACAATCATCTCAATAATCACAATCATCTCATCATCACAATCATCTCAATAATCACAATCAATCATCACAATCATCTCAATTATCACAATCATCTCAATCATCACAATCATCTCATTAATCACAATCATCTCAATCAATCATCAAAATCATCACAATCAATCATCAAAATCATCTCAATCATCACAATCATCTTAATAATCACAATCATCACAATCAATCATCAAAATCATCACAATCAATCATCAAAATCATCTCAATAATCACAATCATCTCAATCATCACAATCATCTCAATAATCACAATCATCACAATCAATCATCAAAATCATCACAATCATCTCAATAATCTCAATAATCACAATAATCACAATCAATCATCACAATCATCTCAATAATCACAATCATCTCAATCAAAATCATCTCAATCATCACAATCATCTCATTAATCACAATCATCACAATCAATCATCAAAATCATCACAATCAATCATCAAAATCATCTCAATAATCACAATCATCTCAATCATCACAATCATCTCAATAATCACAATCATCACAATCAATCATCAAAATCATCACAATCATCTCAATAATCTCAATAATCACAATAATCACAATCATCACAATCAATCACAATCATCTCAATAATCACAATCATCACAATCAATCATCACAATCATCTCAATAATCACAATCATCTCAATCAAAATCATCACAATCATCACAATCATCTCAATAATCACAATCATCTCAATAATCACAATCATCTCAATCATCACAATCATCACAATAATCACAATCATCTCAATTATCACAATCATCTCAATCACAATCATCACAATCACAATCATCACAATCATCTCAATAATCACAATCATCTCAATCATCTCAATAATCACAATCATCTCAATTATCACAATCATCTCAATCACAATCATCACAATCATCTCAATTATCACAATCATCTCAATCACAATCATCACAATCACAATCATCTCAATCATCACAATCAATCTCAATAATCTCAATCAACACAATCATCTCCCATACTTCTGATATAAAAGAAGTCTCAGATTTCAAATGCTGTCAGTTTCATCAGTGATGCAGTCAGTAAATGTGTGTGTGTGTGTGACAGACGATCATCTCTTTCTCTTTAGTTACAGCACAAATAAACAACAGAAGACTCAGAACAACTTCCTGACGTTAATCACGTCTCATATAATCATCAATCTGTGTTTCAACCGCAGAAAGATACCTCAGAAAAGACATTCAACGACCATAAACTCAAATAAAAAATAACTCTGCATTCTGATAAACATTTGCACTGTATACATATTCATAGTTTTTTACTCAAAGCAAACATCTTCAATATTTGACCTGCGTTTGAATAAATTAATTTGGAGCAGAAACATTATTACATCATTAAAAAGTTATTCATTAAGTTAAGTTAAACTTTCTATATAAAGTAGTCATTTTAACTGCAATATCAAAAGCTTTTTTCTGTACTGTTCCAATATATTTCTAAATGAATCAAATCAACCCAATTTAATGTAATCTAACCGTACATTTAATGTAATTTTACATGTAAATACTGTTAATAGTTTTGGAAGTGAAATATCCACTGTCTCCGCTGTGATTGGTGGATTTCAGTGTAGTACAATGTACTTCAATATATTGGTAAATTAACATTATATCAGATAGTGAAATACGTTTTTTTACTGTAAAATTG